>NC_056728.1:1373995072-1374139074 GCF_019279795.1 Protopterus annectens | reverse complement strand
CTATCCTTCAGCATAAAAACAATGGCTATCTCTCCTCTGCTACTTTCCTAGACCTATCTAAAGCATTTGACATGGTCCCACACAAACAACTTATCTCTGTCCTCAATAACCTATCCTTCTCACAATCAGTCACCAACTGGTTTCAGAGTTACCTGTCTGACCGCCAACAATCCGTTGTATGGCAGAATGACATATCTCCCCAACTTCTTGTCTCCATAGGGGTTCCCCAAGGATCCATCCTTGGACCCCTACTTTTCTCTGTTTACACCAATAATCTAGCCTCTGCCACCAAACATGGCACACTCATCCAATACGCAGATGACTCTACCATCATCTGCTCAGCCCAGTCCCTACCCAAACTGCAAAAAGTCACACAGGAAGCCTTTTCCTCTGTTGAAACATGGTTATCCGATGCCCAATTAATACTCAACCCAAACAAAACTGAACTACTCATCTTCCAACCCACCAAACATACTCAAAACAACTCTCACTTTAACATCACAGCAAAAGACAACACCAGTATATACCCAACTGAACACACCAAATTACTAGGAGTGGAAATAGACAATAAACTAAAATTTGACATTCACATATCCATGACCATAAAAAAGTCCACAAAAAACTAGGAGCATTATACAGAAATAAACAATTTCTCACCAAAGCAGCAAAGATTTCAATAGCAAATTCCCACCTTATCTCCACCCTACTTTATGCCTCTCCAGTATATACCAACCTAAGGCAATGTGATCTAAACAAGCTAGAGACCTGCTACAACAAAATCGCAAAATTCACCACAGGGGCATCCTACCGTAGTCACCACTGTCTCTCACTTGCTGAACTGGGCTGGCTTGAACTCCCTCACCTCCTTCAGTGGTATCAACTCTCACTCACCCACAAACTAGTAAACCATCCACTAAATGTCCCATCCCTCCAGAATCTACTCCAACCCTATCGCACCACCAGACCACTAAGATCCAGCAACAAAAATCACTTGCAGATCACTAATGCCAATAACTCTGCTGGTGAAGCACTATTCTCTTGCGCCATAGCCAAATTATGGAACTCACTCCCACCCACAATTACCTCTGTACCATCATGCACCAACTTCAAAACTTTATTAAAAGCGCACCTAAAAACATGCTGGCTATGCCCTTGCAACTCCCACTCTAATATCATCCACCCCATCCAACTACTACCTTTCTTTCACCTCCACTAACTACCTTGATGATAGCAAGCTCAGATGCTCATAAGCCTAGTACTTATTATACAGCAGGAACTTCTCATTGTTACATTTGTTAATGCCTGTTATGTACTTCACAGATAAAGATTCTAGTTGTCTACTGATGTACTATGTTCTTCATCTGTAAATATGTTGCAAGTAATTTCTATGTTAAATTGTTAATCACTATGTAATCCAATGTAACTACTGGCTGTTTATTTTACTGTGGAGCTTTTCTCCCTGGGCCTCCGCTGAAAATGGACCCAAGTCCAGTCGGACACTCCCGGTCAACATATTTAAATAAATAAATAAATTACTTAAAGGTGGCTATCGAGTGCAATTCTTGCTCCCAGTGCTTACCAGTCGTCCATCCTCTCCCAGCCAACTGACCCATTCATTTCCACATCACTGACGGTGAATAATATATTCTAAAAGGATCCATCATTTAGTCAGCTGTCAGCAGTAGTCCTTGAGTTTTTCCTTTTTTTCTATCCTATCACGTGCATATGTCCTCATGGGTGGGGCACGCAGTGGGCGTCAGCACTGCACCTCCATTCCTGTGGGTTATTACAGTGTGTATGCAGGTGATACTGTGGAAATATTCTCAAACCACTCGTGATAGCTGCCTTAATGATGGACCCTTTCAGCCAACTTTCTGTCTTTCTCTCTGTCTCCCTTTGTCTTTATGATGAAGGAACAAATGGGTCACTTATATGAGAACAGGTGGTGACTGGCAAACAGTGGGCGCAACAAGTGCAGAAAATCTTTTAATTGCATTCACAGAGCAGCACCATGTTTTAATTTGTATAACATCCATGTCCCATTTGAGGTTTCAGTTCCTATTGTACCTGTTTCAGAAAAGTGTACAATTAAATGGAGTACTTGTAGATAAATGTAAACTAAGGAGATGGGCTGAGATAGAAAAAGGTAGAATTTCTTTGCTTAAGCAGATTTATACACATTGATACTCCCTGGGCTTGTGAGCAATCCAGAACTGCCTTTGGTGGTGCTTATCCCCAATTGAAGCAGTCCTGCAGCACTGTAATACTAAAATCTTCTGGATGCTTTTAAGATGTCGTGCAACCAGCTGGGTTGTAATGGTGTTTCTTTCTCGTGCACCTGCAACAATCCATCGTACATAATTCAGTTATACCTGGCTTGGATATTGAGCATTTGCAGTCTAGTCCACAGACTGATGTTACTACAACTCATGTTGTAAGAGGCAACAGTTTGCTGACCAAGGGGGCAGCTTACTGGAGTATATCAGGATATCTAAATCATCAGGGCTCCATTTGATGTCTGCCTTCCTTTTGAAATGTCGGCATTCGAAATGCTGAGTGCCAGCAAGCAGAAAAAAAGACTAAAAATACATGAGATGAGCGAATCTTGGAAAATCACTCTTCTCTTTAAAACAATCCCTCCACACACCCAACACTTGTATATACCCATAACCTCGGAGAAAAGGGAATATTCCAAGAAATAGATGTCGGACTTGGTATATGTAAGTCTGTTCTTTCCATTCTCCTTATTTTGGGACTTGCTATAGTGGGTCCCGACATTTCAAGTGCTTACCCCACCCCCCCCTTTCTGAATAGATGGTTCTTGCTTAGTTTAAGCATTTATCTCATTAACCTAAGCACACATTTTGTGAACCAAACCCCTTATCAACTGATAGAACTAAAGTTTAGTAAAGCTTTTAGTAAAAGCTCCAGAATGTGAGGTTAAGTGGAATCCAAGCTGTAATCACATTACTTGTAATAGATGTACTCTCCCTGGCTTTGAAAATACAAATGATCTGATGTTGTCTGCTTCATTTCCTCCTCACGACAGGGTCTCTTATCCGATACTCAGATCTGGCTCGGCCATATTCCACAGACTTGGATCCCACTCTCAAGTTCCTCCCTCATGCCCACAATGCCCTTCATCCACCCAGCTACCTCAGATCTCATTTGCCACTCCAGGGAGTCGGACATTGATTGCGTACTCTCAAGCATTGTTAGTTTTTCTTTAATCCCTTTTCACTTCAGAATATTAAGTATTTCTGCTATATTTCTTCCTCCCTGTTCTTATTTTAGTTGCATGTCTGTGTGTGTGAGCGCGCGTGCATTCTTCCTTCCTTTTCTTGTAAAAAAAAAAAAATCATAAGTAGACTAGATTTTCAGTTCAAGATTGATTGTTAAATTTACTATTACTTAGTTTAAGGTTACTGTCTAAAATTTTCCTTTGTATTCCATTAAAGTTTGGTAGTGTTTATAAATTGTAAACCTACCTATTATTGACAGCTATTTTTGCCAGGTTTCCCATCTGTTATGGCTTACAAACCAGTTCCTGGCTTCAAATGCTGCATTTCTTGTGGGCATAAAATCCCCATTTGGGATGCCAACAAGGAGTGCATGTACTGCCTGTGAGCCAGTTATTTAAAAGCAGAATGTTCCATCTCTTCTGCCTTTGATCTTTGGGCTTTTGCCGACAGATGGAATAAACTTATTCTCAGGAGTCTTCTTCCTTCCTTGGCTGAGGTTCAAACTCCTTTTTTGGCTTCTTCTTCTGCTTCTGCTTCAAAGGAGTCTAAAAAGAGGTCCCTCCCTGATGGACTCTTTCTAGTATAAGAAATCTGTGGATTCTACTCCTTTGGATCTGCAAAAGTTAGCTCCTTGGTCAGATCTTGCAGCCTCCTCCGATCCAGGGGAAGTAATTACCATTTCCCAGATGGCTTTGTCATCTTTGACTTCGGATCTTGTTCTCTTGAATCCAGACCCTGTCCTCTGAATCAAACCATTCCTGACCCCCTTGTTGGCTTCTTCCATGTCCTCAAGAAGCTGGTCCGAGGTGGACATGGACAGGATGATGAGGAGGTTTCTTAAGGCCTAGATCCAGATGGGTGGGGGTTGTCTCAGGTCCTTCCCATCAGATTCATGAGCTACCCAGGTCACCCTATCAGGATTCTTTCTCCAATCCATCTTCTGGCTTCAGAGCCATGGTATTCGGGATTACCATGAATGTTGGACTTTGCACAGAGGAAGTTCCTCAATGACGAGGATGCCCTAGTCAAGCCCTGTTGTGACAATTTCGGAGTAGGCTGAGTTTCGGAGTCATGGCTCCAGTCTCTGGTCCGGGGGACTGGGATTGGCTCCATCATTTTCAGAGCCATCCCTTCGGCTCTTCTGCACTTGATAGCTTGAGTGTGATCCCTTCTGCGGACCTTGGATCCAGTGTGAGTCCTGCCCATTTTTCCTCTGTAGTTTTTGTTGTGGGGGAAATGGAAAGGGCTTCACTTGGTCCTGCAGCCTTCCAGATAGTGGAGAAGATTTTCTCCTGGATTGGAGATTCGACCACACAAGTTCCTCAATCCACCCCTGTACCTCCATTGGATCCAGGCCTTTCTCTCTCTCGTCCTGACAGTATTCTTCCTGTCTCAAGTGGCCTCCAAGATTTCCCCACTCATGAGGGATCCCGTTCTTTGATACTTTTCCAATATACCCAGCTGAGAAAGTCACTTGGAAGATGTTGTGTAAAAGGAAGCACGTGGACTCACCCTTGGATTCTTTAACCAAGGATACTGACTTTGATGAGGGGGAAGGATCCCCCTGATCCCCACCTGAAGACGTCTCCTTTTGAGACATTTTAGAGATCCTGAAGCAAAAAGGTGGGTGGTCTGCCCATCCTCCTTCCTCTGAGGAGTCATTTCACTTCGAAGCGTTTGGGACGGGCCCATCTACATCCTGGGTGTGCCCCCCCCAGCACATGTGCTGGTTGACTTAGTATCTCACTGTGCATGGAAGGAACCTGACACAATCAAGCCCATACCTAAGCAGCCTGATAGGTTTCTAGTGCCCTCTGCAGACAGGAAACACTGGAGTAAGGGCCCCATATGAGATGCTATTCAGAGGGGCCTGGTTAAAGAACTGTCAGCTTCTCTCTTAGTCCATTCCTACCAAGCAGTTTCAGAAAGTTTCTCCCAGGCTGACGACTCTTTTGTCTATCGCCAACTCTTCGATGAAGTTAATTTCCCATTCCATGAAGTGCACCTCACTAGCAGCCGATTCAGGTCTTTCCCTAAGGAGGCATCTCTGGATGAGGCAATGTGATTTTGCAGAGCCCTTTAAGGCATCCTTTGTCAGTGCCCCTTGCGATGACTCCTCTCTTTTTGGGCCATCAGTTAGAGGCACTGTTACCCACAGCGTGAAGGATGGGAAGCCCTTTTCTGCTTTTGGAATCAAGTTTTCTTTTCACCCCAGAGGTCCTTAAATGTGGCTCAACAAGTCCTAGGGCTTTTCCAGGAACCCGCTCGGAGAACCCTCCTCTAGAGGCAGAGGGGGGAGGCTTTGATGGTAGGCACTGGCCCAGAGGCAGAGGGCATCCGCAGAACCAAGGCTTTAGGAAACCTTCTCCCGATCAGCCCTACCAGCACTCCTGAAGCGCTGCCCAACTGTTCATCTCTCGAGGCAGTCAGGAGATGATTAGCTTTGCACCCCAAAGCCTGGACCCAACTGAATAGAATAATGAAACCGGGCAAGGAGGGTGGGGTTATTATGAAAACTTATGATTATATTTCAAAATTAAGGCTATTTTGAACACTGAAACTTATTGCAAGAGTTCTTTGAATGAACTTAATGGTGCATACAGGAAAATTAATGGATTCCTCCAGGACCTGTTTATTGAGGGGTCCATTACTATTCATGAATTACATTATTTATTGGTTGAATTTCCTATTACACCAACCATCTTTGGACTAGCGAAGCTCCATAAAAACATTCAAGTGCCCCCCATGCTCCCAATTGTGGATGCTGGCAGTTCAGTCACCCACCCTCTTGTGAAATTTCTGGATGTTCAGTTAATTCATTTTTTACATGAGGAAACTCATTTATGTATTGATTTGTGGGATTTTCTCAGTAAAATAAATATCAGTTTCAACCCAGATTTTCTATCAATTACAATAGATGTGGTTGATTTATACTCTGTAATCCCACACACACATTAGGAGTTGAATGGTTTTGTGATTTTCTCCATTCAAAACAGGGTTGCACAGGAGCGCATAAATGTTTATGAACAGTTATTAGGCATGGTCCTTAGGAATAATTGCATCCTGTTTGACAATGAATACTATTTACAATTGCATGGTGTTGCGATGGGTTCTGCTTTTGGGGGGCTTGAATGGGAGAAGAGATTTTTTGAGGACATCTACTTTTTTCCCATTTTGTCACACTTACATGAGATATTTGGACAATATCTTTATTTTATGGGAAGGCCCCAAAGAGAAAGTTTCTGAATTTTTAGATTCCATCAATTTGACCACCCCATTTTTGAAGTTAACCCATAATGTTAACAACACAGAGATGTCATACCTAGATGTGTTATTAAAAAATGATATAGTAGAAGAAAGATTTGTAGCCAAAATATTTAGGAAAGAAACATATTCCAACAGCTGTCATCCCCCTTACACAGAAACGTGCTGTGGTAAAAGGACAATTTGTAGGAGCAGCACATATGATTATTGCATGGTCAACCTTTATTAATGAGTGCCACAATTTGAAAGAAATGTTCCTTAACAGAGGGTACCCCTTACAGTTAATTACCAATATTTTGTCTGAAGTGAGAACTAAAAGAATACAGAGCCATTTTTCACCAATTCTGGATACATCTAATTTGAGGCCCTCCAATACTATGTCAGTCACTTCAGAGATGGTGACAGTAACAGATGTCTCCAATTTCACTCAGAATTTGAACTATCAAACTAATGATATTCCGGTTGGGAATAATGGTAATTTCACGGAACTTGTAGTTATTAATTACAGTTCTAGCTTTTCTGCACCTTTTTCATGTAATGCACAACACATAAGGGACATTCTCAATAAAAACTGGATGTTACTTCATCCTGAGAGGGACCTCTTTAACATTATGGGTGAGAAACCTTTGTGCATATTTAAAAAGGGACATAATTTAAAAAACATTTTTGAACACACATCTAGACAACCCAGATATGGACATATGTTCATGTGTGGAACTTGTAAATTTTGTTCACACATTTTGGAAACTGATGTGTGCAGAATTAGTAATGTCATGGTTAGGATCCAAAGTAGATGCAGTTGTGTTAAAGAGCGGGTAGTCTACTGCGCTATTTGTTCAAACTGTCCATGTTTTTACGTTGTTAAAACCAAACGTAAACTTAAGATCAGGATTAGCAAACATTTGAGATGTTAGGGATCAGAGTGAAGTTAATGCTCTTGCCAAGCACATTAGAGATTTTCATAATCATAAATTTAAATTTATTGTCTTAGAGGTGCAAGAAAAACATGACAAGGGGCCTCATGGCCCTATCTTCTTGAGAAGGCCAAACTAACTTGGCAGTTAAGGCTAGATGCTGTACATTGCCAAGGTTTGAATGACAGCCTATCCATTAGTTGTTTATTAAAACTTAAAGCGCTGAACAGATGAATTTTTATTTTAACAATTTTAATTTTATTTCACATATTTTTGTACAATTTTGTGTGTGTCATGATGGTTGGGAGTTATTGTTTTGCTATTGGGTTGAACCCATAAGCTCGTTATGTATTTTTGGGCTATTTTTTATCCATTTTATATCCATTTAGGATAGTTTTTATGTTTAACTTAGATAGTGGTTTTATACACTTTATATCTTTAAATTGTTACGTAACAGTATTCTACAACTTATTCTAGTCTGGTTTTATTTTGGGATGGTTACATCTATGGCTACAGTAATTCAGTTCATTTTATGTAGTACTGCTGTGTTCATCATTTTTTCTTTTGTATTTTTTATTCCTGTGTTGCTTTAAGCCTTAATTGAATGCATTTTGACTAGATCAGGAAATTACATCATGTTAAAAAGTGGTTAAAAGAATGCATTTCTGTTGTTTGTTAGTATCTGATGAAGTTCCTGTTATTATTTGGGACAAAAGAGCTTGTATCTACACCTGTTTTCTGTTGCAATAAACTAGAATTGATTTTTGGAGTTCGTGGTGTACTTGCAACTTAATTTTTTTGGCTGGAAATCCTCTTTTGGTGTGGATTCCTTGGGTCTTATTGCCTGCATCCTGTAGTTTGTGACTTTTTCTTCCTGCTTGTGGTTTTATATGTTTATTTGGATTCTGTTAGTTCCCCCTGGTCAGGTTTTTCATGCAGGTTTTACAGTGGACGTTAGCCAGTAAATGGTCCATCCTGTCTCACCCCTTGTCCCATCACATCAGATTGATTCCCATATGCAGGTGTCCTTTCAGTCAATGGGTTCAGTCAGACAGTGTTATTTTCGGCAGACCATTTCTGAACAATCCACCAATGGCCACTGTGACCACGGATGTTTCCCAGTGTGGGGTGGGGGGCATTACAATGAGAAGATGGTCCAAATCACTTGGTCGACTCACAAGATCAAGTTACATTATCAGTGTCTTAGAGATGAGAGCTGTCCTCCTAACATTGCAAGAATTTCAGGATATTCTCCCTTTGGGGACTATTGTGGTACACACTGACAACATGTCAGTTGTCTGGTACATCAACAAACAAGGAGGAACCTGTTTTTTCCCCTGTCCAGGGAGGCCATGAGAGTGTGGGAGTGGGCGATCCTCAGACTGCAATCTAATTGCAACATGTATCCCGGAGAAAACCAGTGATCTGACGGACAGACTCAGCAGGTCGTTCCTGATTCCGCATGTCTGGTCCCTCAGTAGCAAGCATGATCTTCAGCAGTTGGGGTCAACTTTGCTGCAACCTCTTTGCCTCTCAACTCAACAACAAATGCAGCAAGTTGTTTGCTCTGATCCTTGCTACGGGGGAGTCCCCGAGGGATGCTGTAGTCCACGATTGGCCTCTGGGTCTCCTGTATGCTTACCCTCCTCTTCCGCTCATCCCCAAGTTTCTTCAGAAGACAAGCAGGTTGAAGAGGTCAGTCATCCTCATTGTCCCCTTCTGGCCTTGTCAGGTGTGGTTCCCCTTCCTCTAGTCTCATCTGAAATATCCTCCTTGGATACTGAAGCCCACTCAGGATCTCTTATCTCACTCATCAGGGGTGCAACATCCAAAATCTTCGACCCCTCAAATTGACCGCTTAATTTCTCCACTTCCAACCTTAATGAGACAGATCAGGCTTCAGTCCATGGTCTGAAAAATTCTTCTGGCATCGCATAAGGCTTTCAACAAGAAAGTTTACAATAGTAACTGGAAGAGATTTGTTGTTATGGGCCACTAACAGGAACATCAACCTCTTCTCAGCACCTGTTTCAGATGTGTTACTGTTTCTCAGTGCTCTTTTCGACAAGGATGCTAGCTTCTCCACTATCAAGTTGCAGTTAGCTGCTTTTTCCAGTTTTCATACAGCAAGTCAGTCACATTCTTTGTTCATGTTCAAACTGTGCAAATCCTTCACGAAAGGTATGTTTTCATTAAGGCCCCCAATTATAGATCCTTCTGCCCCATGAGACCTTACTCTTGTGCTGCAGGCATTGACACAGGTACCCTTTGAACCAGCAGCTAGTTGTGACATGAAATTTCTGTCTTGGAAGATAACCCTCTTGGTAGCCGTAACTTTTGCTAAGATATTTCTGAGCTTCAGGCTTTATCCTCTAAACCTCCTTACATTCTGTTCCATAAAGATAGTGTTCTTACGCAGTAATCCATCCTTTATGCCTAAAGTTGCTACAGAGAACAATATCAATCAGTCCATACAACTGCCAGTGTTCTTTACCAATTGCTCTAACAAAGGGAAGTATGTCCTTCATCATCTGGACGTTCATAGACAACTTTGTTTTTATCTATACAGGACCAAACAATGCAAAACGTCTGATCAGCTTTCTTTAGTCCTTCTCTTCTAATAGACTGGGATAGGCAGTATTGAAAATTATTTTGGCAAAATGTACTTCAGACTGCATTTCTTTCATTCATTCATCCGAGGAATTGGAGTTACCTAAACCTCCTAGAGCAGATTGCAGATTGTACCAAAGCTATGGCTACTTTCTTGGCTTTCTATGCTAGTACCTCTGTTGATGACATTTTTGTGACAACTTCATGATCTAATAATCACGCTGTTGTGTCGCATTACAAGTTGGATGTTATTTCCAGGAGCAGGGCCTCCTTTGGTTTGATGGTACTCCGGCATATCCTTCCATGAGGGTCACCCAGGGTTAATGTATCTGGGTACTCTGACCCTATCGTGAGGAGGAATGAGTGAGACAGCATCAGATTAAAATGTTATGTCTTACCATACCTTGGCATCTGTGTTGTCTTCCTTCAATCATCCTCACTTTCCCATCCAACCATTCTCCTGCCCTTCTTCTTGAGGAACCTGGATAATCTACGGACTGTTATGTCCTATGTCTGAGCCTCTTCTGCCTGTCTTTGATGCTTGAATGTGGCATGTCTGGATTTGGCAAACTCGATCTGAAGTATTGGGTTGGATGAAGGGCATTGTAGGTAGGAGGGAGGGACTTGAGAGTCAAATTCAAGTCTATGGAATGTGGCCAAGCCGGATCCAAAGGTCAGATCCGAGACCCTATCATGAGGATGAATGAAGGAAGACAACACAGATGCCAAGTTATGGTAGGACATAACTTTTTTATTTTTTGTGTTCCAGGCACTGAATTTTCACATGCCACATAGCGAGTGAATGTTAGAATTTTTTAAGTGACACTGTGTTATTTTAAAAATATAATACAATGATTCACCTTGTTAATGGTGTTGGATATTTCAAATATCTTGAAGTTATCATAGTTTATTCCAATCTGTTCTTGACAAAAATATGTATCTGTTCATGTATTCATCTGTGCATGTCCTG
The DNA here is from genome assembly GCF_019279795.1 of Protopterus annectens. Taxonomy (NCBI): domain Eukaryota; kingdom Metazoa; phylum Chordata; order Ceratodontiformes; family Protopteridae; genus Protopterus; species Protopterus annectens. Next base: position 1,374,128,074 of record NC_056728.1, on the reverse strand, counting down.
AATCTTTTAGATGGCTTCCATTTTACTTTTGCAGTATTCTTCACCTAAGGGATCTCCTGCAAGGATAGCCCAACGTCTGGCCAAAATAACAAAGCCTTCAGCTTTTATAAGTGCCTTACGTCACATGTAAGCTCCCTGCACATGACATAGGGTCTAAAAGTGACTTATGGATTGAGATACTCAGAACTTTTTGCTGCCAGACCGAACACCATTGTTGAACGTCAGTCTGAATGTACTTCAGCTGTGCTGAGTACCAAGCCATTTATTCAGATAAGTGCCCAATTGGGGTTTCTTCTCTCCTTTTTATTATGTTATTTTTGCATTCATGACAGTGGTCTCACCTTCAATAACCACATCGCCACAACAGTCAAGAAATCCTTCTATGTGGCACACCTCATCACTAAGGGCTTTTCATCCAGAAAAAAGGAGGTCATTGTCCCACTGTACTCATCCCTCATTAGACCCATTATAGAATACAATGCCCCATTTGGTATTTACCTCTCAAGACATCTGCAACAACTGGAAAAGCCGCAGAAATACCTCACTAAAAGAATCACAGGCCTAAAGCAGATGCCCTATACTGACTGCCTTAAAAAACTCCAGCTATACTCTGTCGCATATCGTCTACTCAGAGGCGATTTCTGCTTAACATACAAGGTCATGTCAAACCCAAAGCTGTTGGAAATCCCAATCCCTTAGAGCCACACGCTCCAGGGATCTAAACCTTTTCATCACAATAAACAAAACATGCTGGAGGGGTAGGTTCCTGTCCCACAAACCCCCCAGACTCTGGAATAGACTGTCCATAAATGTCAAGCAGAGCGTCCTTGGCCCTCTTCAAAAGGAACCTTGACGATTGGATGGGAGAAAGGAAATTCACCTCGGGGATCACGTCAGTCGCCCTGCTAGACAGGGGACCAGGGAAATAAATAGTGTGGGAAGAAACAGCCAGTGAATTGTTACAGCTACGCTTGTATAGGCCCTAGGGCCAAAAGCCTAGTACCAGCCTATGAACCATAGTTGCAAATAAATAAGTAACTCCCAAACACTAAAGGTGGTCTCTCACAAAAACAGTCAATATTAGCAGAAAAAAGACAGAAAATCCACCCAAGGATGGCCAATCAACGAAATCCACAAGTGTTCCAATTAAAATGTAGTCCTTTAATACGAATAAAACTTCAACTTGAAAATGAAATGAAAAATAAAAAAAGCTCAAAACTGTCCCTTGAAGATATCTGATAAGCGCTTTTGACTGTTGTCTTCCTCAGATCGTAGCAGTAGTTGTGTACTAGGCTAATGGCCCTGGAGCCTTTACAAGCCTAGCCCTTAGGATTACCCCTGCATCGTGCCACCCAACCTTTAATTCCCAGTGCCTCTGTCGAGTAAGACCACTGGAGTGGTCCCTGGGGTGAATTTTCTATTTCCCATCCACTCATCAAGATTTCTCTTGAAGAGGGCCAGTGAGGTGCTCTGCTTGACATGTATGGGAAGTCTGTTCCATAGCATGGGCAGTCTCTAGGTTATGAACCTGTCCCTCCAGCATCTTTTGTTGATTGTGGTAATGAGATTATGTTCTCTGGAGCGTGTGGTGTGGCAGGATTGGGATTTCTTTAGATTTAGCATTTCTAACAGAGCTGGGTCAGACATGACTTTGTAAGTCAAGCAGAGATCGCCTTTAAGTAGGCGATATGAGACCGAGAATAGTTGGCGTTTTTTTTTTTTAAGTCTGTCCATATAGGACAAATGTTTAAGGCCTAGGATCCTCTTTGTGAGGTACTTTTGCGGCCTCTCCAGTTGTTGCAGGTGTTTCGTGAGGTACATGCCAAATGGGGCATTGTACTCGATGATTGGCCTAATGAGGGAAGAGTAGATGAAGACAATGACCTCTTTCTTCCTGGATGCAAAACCCTTAGTAATGAGATGTGCCACATAGAAGGACTTTCTGACCACACTGGCAATGTGGTGGTCAAAAGAGAGGTTGCTGTCAACCTGTGTTCCCAGATCTCTTATAATGCCTTCTGTGTTCAGTGGACTGCCATCGATGTGGTAATTTATGGGAACTGGGTTTTTCCCAAAGGGGATGACACATTTTTTGGCCTTGAGCTTAAGGCCATGGTTCTAACACCAGTTGTTGGTCTCAGTGAGGCCTTTCTGTAGGATGTCATCATCACTTGGGGAGCTAATAATAGCTCCCAACTTGCAGTCGTCTGCAAACTTTGGCAGCCAGAGTCCCTTCATGTTGGCCTGGACTTCGGAGGAATAGATACCAAACAGGAGAGGACCCAGGACCAAAACCTGTTGGACTCACTCGTGACTGATCATCATTCTGACTTGGGAGTCAGGTACTTTAAACTGTGGGTTCTACCTGTGAGCCAGTTTGCAACCCACCTAGTGATATAGGGGTTGATGCCTAGCTTAGTGAGTTTTTCTATGATTCCTCAGTAGGGAATAGTATCAAAGGCCTTGGCCAGATCAAGGTAGGCTGTATGAACCACCTTGCCTTCATCCACAGCTCTGGTGATTGACTCAAAGAAGTTGACCAAGTTGAGCAGGCATGATCTACCCTTTACAAAACCAAACTGTGTGGGATCCAGAGTTTGGAGATTCCCTATATCCTTGTTTATTAGGTCCGTGATGATGCGTTCCATAGTTTTGCATATCAGACTCGTCAGGCTAATAGGGTGATAGTTCCCAGGATCTGTAGTCGCAACTCCTTTGTGGAGAGAGATGACTGTAGCAGTGCACCATTCGGTAGGGACAAAGCCTGAGGTGAGGCTGTCATTGAACAGGGCACACAGGTGAGGTGCCAGTTCTCTCTGTAGTTCATGTAGAACACAGCCAGGGATATTGTCAGGCCCCATAGAAGTTGTATACTTGGCCTTGGACAGTGCTGTTTTAACCTGTGCAGCAGTAATACTGGGTGCCTGGCAATCTACTGGTATTGTGACTAGTCCTTTGGTTGGAGGGGAGAGGGGTAAAGTTGGCACTGAAATTGTTGACCAGTATATTGGCAATATCTGTTGGCTTGCTATAGGAGGTACTGTTGTGCAGTGGCTCAGAGCAAATCTGGGTATTGCCATGGAGATTCTTTACATAACTATAGAAGGCCTTGTGGTTGTCTTTACTATCTGCTGCAATTCTGTTTTCATGGCTAGCTTTAGAGAATTTGATGAGGGATCTCAACTTTTTGTTGAGGCTGATAAGGGAGTTTTTCCAGTCTTGGGACGTCACCTTATTCCGCATCAGTTTCCTCCTCCTGTTGTAGAGTTTGTTTATGGCAGGGGACCACCAGATTGGCTTCCTTTTTTTGGAGGAGAGTGTCTTGTTTTTATTGGGTATGGCGAGATCCATGCATTTGTGTACATGTTCGTACAGTGCATTGGTGTATGATTTGGCGGTCATGCAACTATTCTTCATTTACATGGGTGCCGTGAAGTTAGCCATCTCTGTTTTTAGGAGCCCAGAGTTAGCTTTGGAGTAGTTTTTCATGGTGGTTACCTTTGCGGGGAGTTGGGGGGGTGGGAGAGATTTGGATTTCCAAGGTGATTAATTTGTGGTCGGATCTAACCAGGGGGGAGTTGACTATTGGTGTAGAGCAACAGTCACCCATGTTAGTAATGAACATGTCATGGATGTTGCTACCTCTAGTGGGGGTAATAACTAGCTGGTCCAGGGCATTGGAATTAATTAATTCCAGGAAACGTTGGGCAAGTGTATTGGTACACGAGTAGTTTTCCCAGTTAATGGAGGGGTAGTTGAAGTCGCCCAGTATGAGAGTGTTGGGTTGGACCCTAATATTCTCCAGGGTACTTAGGAACGTGGAGTGTGAGCCTTGGGACATAGTTAAGGACCTATAGCAGGCTATGACCTGAATCGCTGTCTTACCCAATGTTAGCTGCACCTGAAGTATCTCAGAAGTGTTATGTTCTGCTACCAGTCTGGAGGTGTGCGCATCCTTTATGAATATGGAACACCACTGCCTTTGGAGCTTTGGTCCAAGGTGTGGAATGAGTTGTACCCTGGTAGTGCAGGGGTGCTTTCTGCTGCCTTGAGCCAGGTCTGTGTTGTGGCACAAATGTCGATGTTCTCCATTTTAAGGAGTGCTTTGAGCGAGTGCATTTTGCGATTTAAACTTCTAGCGTTTATCGGCATGACCCTCAGATTGCATTTGTTTGTAGCTGTTACGGTGGTAATTTGGGCTTTGGAACACTGCCTAAAAAGGTAATATAGGGTCGGCAAGAGCCTTGGCCAGTATCCGGAAGCCCAGGGGTGGCAGATGCAGGCCATCTCTGGCAAAGCATTGAGGTCTGTCAGTCATGTCATCCGAGGCAGACAGATACTGGATCCCCTGAGAATGATACCAGAAACTTAGCCAGTTGTTGAAATCAATCATTTTCTGCTTGTACTGTGGTATCATTCTGGGTGATGGTAGGATGCTGCTCAGGGTTAGGGTCGTACCCGCCTGGGCTACATAATCCGAGAGCTTCTCCATGTCTCTCTTCATGTAGTCCAGGGAGGTACGTCTCAGGTCATTCACACCTACATGTGCAATGACAAGAGTCATATTTGTACCTGTTGTTGAGGAACCTGAGTGCGTGCGTTATGTGGTGGATCCTGGCGCCTCACAGGCAGCTGACTGTTACTTTCTCCTTACTCAGTCTAGTGAGTGGGACATCAGTGCGTCTCACTATCAAGTCACCTATGACCAGTTTGTTGGGCATGCTGTTTTGCCTTAAGGGCTTTGGTTAAGTGCACACTGTTTAGGAGAGTTATTTATCTCGTGATTAGTGTTGTGTTGTGGTGGTTGAGTGCCTTTCTGCCTTGGAGGTCTGTGCTGTTTGGGTAGATTTTTGAGAGCCTCTGCGAAGGTGGGTGTGTGGTTTGTGTTTTTATGTGAAGGCAGTGCTGGTGTGTGTTCTGGAAGGCTATGTGTTCCATGTGGTGTGGTGCAAGTTTTGATCTTCTCCTCTTGACCAGCTGTTACGGTCTTGGCTGGAGAGTGAGTAGCTTCCAGTTTGAATGTATAACTGCATCTCTTACAAGTCTGAGTGTTGGGAGGTAAGAGGAGAGGGTTGTCAGTGTATATGAGGCAGTTACTATATTGCCTCAGGATGCCCAAGTTCACCAGGTTAATAGGAGAACACAAGGAACTGACCTTTAGACATGCCTGGAGGGGTGGGCATTAATAAGTACTGGAGCTGTTTCCTTGTAGAACGTTTAGTGCTGGTAGCACTTTTGTGTGCTGCAGTAATTGCTACAAAAAGTCTGGTGAAGTGCTGGACTAATAAGCTAGCAAAAGTGCAGGAGAGGAGAGAACTAGCAGATCTAAGGGAAAAATTGAAGAGCAGACTTTGGCATTGCTCAGAAGCTTATAAACAGTCCTGGATACAGCAAATCTGTATGTGGACTAGACTAGTTACTGGAAAGGTGGGAAGCAATCGCAAATGTGGGCTTTCAAACCAGAACGTTGAAAGAGATGGAAAAACTGCCCAAACGGCCAGTAAACTACAATTTCTGGGCAAGAAACCACTCCTCTTGTGGTAGAAAGGCTACCTAATGCTTACCACTCTCACTGATAAGCTAGAAGGCTTCTCTCCAACACAGAAAGGCTTGGGGGGCTCAAAAGCTTACATACATCCTGGATACAGCAAGTCTGTGTCTGGACTAGACTAGCTACAGGAAAGGTAGGACACAAGCTTAGAATTTTTTTTTTGTTGCAGAAAAGCAGCTAAAACAGCAGTAAAACAATTCAAGTGGAGTGCAAGCTAGCACACTTGAGTGTGTAGCTGTATTAAAGCAAATACAGTTTAACTAAATGCAGTTTATTCAAAGTGTATTCTGAACTGAATTCAATTATTGTTTTATTCAACTCTGAACAGTTAAAAAGTGCCAAAAAATAAACTTATCAGCTGAGAAGTACGCTGAGTCAGAACACAGGGAGATTCTAGCAAAGTTGTTTTTCAGTAAAGGGAGAAAGGAGGAGCAGAAGATAATTCAAGCTTAAGAAACTTAGTGGGTTGGCCTTCTCAAATGTTCTCTCTGTAATAGGTAAAATGAGCTAATGACACTAGACTGTGTGGAGTGTTCAGTTGAAATTTACAGTTGGGGCGGGCAACTGCAAATTCACCAAGTATAAGAACAAGATACCAACAGGGAGGGAGACAGGGAAACATACAACAAATGTATAAGTCCAACGCAGTGCAAATTAAGTTGCAAAAAGTGTACTTATCAGTTTGGAATAGATTCCAATTCTGTACACAGCCAGGAGATCTATCAGCTTTTCACCAGTTCACAGAAATGCAGTCTATACTGGAATTACAAAACAGAAAATACACCTCAGGCAATGACTAACAACTAGTATGTGAGCTGAATCAACAACCTCCCACCTGAAACTAGCTTTTAAGCTACCGTGAGAAAAAACACAGTGGAGACAACAAAGGAGAGAAACAATACAGCAAATATATAAATAATAAGCAAATGTATATATATTGAGCACGTGCGAGCCTGACTGCCATTTTGTAGTTAGCTGTTGAGATGTAAGCAGGTATGTCTGTTGTAGTCTGTCAGTTCATTTATATTTTATGCTACTATCCATCCTGATGTGTTTCTATGTAATAACGCGTATAAATGATTTACCCCGCCTGTTCATCATCTGTACTAGACAGGGCCGAGCGACATGGTACTTGCTTCAGATTCCTCTGCCATGACCCTGTCAGAGACCGGCATGGACCCAGCTTCTCACACCTCCTCGGAGGCTTTTCAAACATCTGTACCTGACGTTGAAGGAGAACTTCAGCTGATAATATCTGAAAGACCGAGGGTCATTCCTCAGATTTTAGTGAGGGAGGAGATTCCTGCCACTGTTAGTCATGTCAGGGGTCTAACCCTTTGCGTGTGTTTAGAGTGGATGTCCTGCAGAAAAAGAAACCAAAAACAAAACATATTTCACCTGTTGTGAAGGATCCCCAGCGTGAATGGCAAGATTTCACTCAGGGTTTATTCAGTGCTTTGATGGCCTTGAAAGCCACTTGAAGCGGTCTGTTCCTGCTCCCCCTGGTCTTGCACTCCATTCAAGAAGCCTAAGAATTGGATTCCTCAGATGAGGATCTGGAATCAGGGGGAAATTCCCTAGCTTATTCTTCCCATATCCTTTCCCACTTGGACTACAGTCCAGAAGAGGAGGATTCCTTAAGTCCAGATTCCCCTTTGGAAGAACTCTTTTTTTGGGGGGGGTATCATTGCCCGCATGATGGACTATTTTAAGTGGGCTTGTTCCCAGGTCTCTGATATTCAAAAACGGTATTATGAGCTCCTACAGATTGAGTCTCCCAAACCATCTGCTGTTCCTCCTGTTTTGGCTACCCCTTTAAATACCTTTTCTGCAGCTTCTGTAGCCCCTGACTCTCACGCTCTTTCACCAAAAATGCCATATAGGCTCTATAAGGTGCCTGAGTACACATTTCTTTATAAATCCCCTTCTGATATGGATAGTAGGGCCATGGAAGGGTTAGGAAAATAGTTGACACTGCTGCCACCTTGTTCTTTAGGGCCATTAACTACCATACTCAGATGACCAGGTATATTGTGGCTGTCCTTTCTCATGTTTCTAAGGTGGTTTATGACTTTCCTGAGTCTGAGGGGAATTCTCGGCCCTTTCCCTGCTGGGCTGCTCTTTCCACATTGCTTGCCATCCAGTCAGATACAGCCATGATGCAGCTGTGTCTCTTCCAGTGCTGCTGCCTTTGGCTCAGTTATGAGGCATTATTTTTGACCAATAAAACGTAGCAAGTAGTGTCAGAACAGTCACCAAAAACACCATCATGATAGACACCACTGTAGAAAGCACCATAAAATGAATCCTTTAGTATAAAAATTAATCTGTTAAAACAGATTAAAACTTGCTTTTTATACTAAAGGATTCGTTTTATGGTGCTATCTACAGGCATTATTTTGGCTTCATCTTCAGGCTTTGCCTGATGCATCAAGGTCAGACTTTTAGATGATCCTTTGGATAACAAAAGTCTTTTTGGATCTTCTGCTACTGACCTGTTCAAGTCCCTGCAGTTTAAGGGTAAAGCCTTACTAGAACAGAAACATATTTTTGTTTCTTCTATTCCTAAGTTTCAGAGAAACTATCCTTCTAAGTCTGCCTTTGTTTGTAAGGAGTCTCATCCTCCTCCTCCTAAGGGAAAGAAGGTTCTAAGCTGCTGTTCCTGCTAGGTCTGCTCAGACTCCTGCCTTCCAGAAGCCTTTTTTTCAAGTCAAACCTGGTTCTATTTGATGGTTTGCTTCCCCCTCCCCTTAGGCAAGTTCCCTTGTATCCTTGCCTTTTCCTTTGAAATTGGTTACAAATCCCCTCAGACTCTTCTGCCCATTATCCATCAGGGATAGTTCATAGTTTGGAAGTCCCTTCCTTACCTTTTCAAGCATTCTTCAACGTCCTTGGGAATAGCTTTCCCATTTCCCAGAGGTTCTTCACTTTCTTTTGGATAAGGGCACCATTCAGGTTGTGCCTCCCACCCAGATAGGGAAGATATTTTATTCCAAAATGTTTTTGATACCACGAAAGGACAGTATGTGGAGACCTATTCTGGATCTTCCCCTGCTAAACACCTTTCTCAGTATTCCTTCCTTTTGGATGTTATCCCTTTAGACATTGTTTCCTCTTTACTTCCTCAGACCTTTCTGGTGTCTATGGATCTCAAGGATCCATACCTTCACATCTCCATACATCCTACTTTCAGGAAGTGTTTACGCTTCTATGTTTCTTCCTTGCATGTTCAGTTCTCTGTTTTGCCCTCTGATCTCTCTACTGCCCCAAGAGTATTCACCAAATGCCTTGCCCCTGTCATTGCTTTTTGCATGTTTCAAGTTGTTCATATTTTTCCCTATCTAGACAATCTGCTTATTCAAGTTCCTTCTCCCAGCAGTCTGCTTCAGGATATTTGGTTTATTACTTGTCTTTTAAACAGCCTGGGGTTCACCATAAACCTCCAGACATCAGTTCTGAGACCTTCCCAGGATTATATTTTTCGAATGCAGGCTGCACACGATTCCCTGCCTCCAAGGTTCTGTCTTTGATCTCCTTTTTCCATTCCCTTCTTTCACTGGCATCTGTCATAGCCAGGAAATTTTGCAGGGTCCTGCGGTTCATGGCTTCCAACATTCCCATGCTCCCTTTCACCAGGCTTCTTATGAGGAAATTTCCGTGGTACCTCAAATTGGTGTGGCTTCAGCTTTGCTGTGTCCTAGAGTTCCCGGTGCCTTTTTTATCCCTTTCTCAAGCTTGAGCTTCGGTGGTCAATTCATCAACTCTTTCTCAGTCCAGGGCTTCCTTTTCTAGCTCCATTTCCCACTCAGGAGCTTTTTGACAGATGCCTTAGACAGAGGAGGTAGAGTGCCTCCTGTGGATCCCTGAAGTTTCAGGGTCTCTAGTCTCCTTACCAGGCATCAGACTATATCAACATAAAAGAGACAAGGGCTCTGCTTCTGACTATGCACGCTTTTCATTCCCTCTGTCATCCCAGGCCCCTCAAAGTCTTTACAGACAATACTACTGTGATGTGGTATGTCAACAAGCTGGGGGTGGAGGTGTGTGGTTCTGTCTTCTTTGCAGACTAGCTCTTCAGGTCTGAGATCTAGCTGTCTGGTATCTAGTGACTCTTCAGGCGGTTTAAGTTCCCTCAGAGTGCACTCTAGTAGCAGACTGAGAAGGTCCAGCACAATTTGCTAAAGGACACTGTGCTACATTTATTTACCTGTAGTTTAAGGCCTTGGTACAAGCACCATTTGTTGGAACATTTTGGGCTGTCCCAGAGAATCTGGATGTGAGTTAGAGTTTATAACAATTCTAAGTTTGCTGTCATCAGAAAACCTAGCCAGCGAAGGATGAACACAGGATAGCAGCAGATTTCTTCAGCTCCACCAATTTCATTACACTGACAGGAATTAATTACTTAAAAAAATAATTTTTGAAGTAATTTTCTTTCTAAATATGTTTGTTTTATATAGTTCTTGAACTATATCTAAAAAAGAAAGGAAATTTTAACAATATTCCCGTCAGAAATCACTTTGGAAATTATCCTGTCAGTTTATCAGTCTGAAATGAGTTCCAGTAAGACAAATTCTCAAGACTCTAGCATCAAGAAAGAACTTCAGTCTCTGATAACTATAATCTAGCAACTTACTGCTAAGATGGATAAAATGGATACTAAAATAGATACCTTCATAGAAAAAAACACAAAACAAATAGACTTGTTACATATAGACCTGCAACAACAGAAGATCCAGATGACAGGCATAGAAGAAGCTGTGAATGACATGGAAAATAGAATCCAAGAAGAGGAAATCAACATTGAGTTTCTGCTGAAACAAAATACACATTTACAAACAAAGCTTGATGACCTGGAAAATAGATCTAGGCGCAATAACATTAGGATTTTTGGACTGCCAGAAAATATTGAAGGTAACAATATTACTTCTTTTTTAACAACATGGCTCCCTAAAACTTTAGACTTACCAGAAGCATTCTCTTTTGGTATCGAAGAGCACATAGATCTATAGCTAATACTAACTCTAACAAAAACTATCCTAGATCAGTTATAGTTAGATTTCTATCATCTTTTGATAAAGAGATGTTTCTTAAATCTGCTTGGGCTAAAGCTCCTGTTAAGATTAATGAGACAACTGTGCGTTTTGACAATGACTATTCTTCCATGGTAATCGCTAAAAGAAAAGTTTTTTTGCCACTAATAAGGGAGCTTAAAAAAGCACAGTTTAAAACATACCTTCTGTTTCCTGCCAAGCTTAAAATCTTCCTTCCTGATGGTCCTAAAATTTTTGATGACTTAGACTCTGCTTTCCTGTTTATCAAAAAAAATAAGATTTTGGATAAAATAGAGGAAATGGAATGGGCTAGTCCTTCATTAAAGAGACTGGCAACCGAAACTTCGTGGAAGACTTCAGAGAAGAAGAAGAGACTAAAAAACAAATGATTTGTTCTATGTTTTTTTTTTCTTTCTCTCATCATTTTATTTCATTATTAATCTTTTTAAATATAGTGCCTGCATTTCCAGAAAGCCACAAATATTCTGAAAAAGATTTAATCAAAGTTATTCTCTGTGTGCAAAGAAATGTTTTGTTTCATAACCAGTCAAAATATCTGAAGAACTAATAACAAGCTATGATTCAATTTGTTTCTCTTTCTGAAAAAGAGAAGTAAGGTCAGTAATTTGATACATTTTTTTTCTTTCTCTTTTTTTTTCTTCTCCTTTTCTTCTTTTCTTTGTTTAAACAATGACATTCTATTTAGATTATGTAGTGGGTAAAGGGTGGGGGAGGGCAGGGAGAGAAGAGTAATGAAAATATGATTAATAGAATAATAACATATTTATTCCTTGTAAAAAGTTTATATGTTCTTCAAATGCTATTCCTAATTATACTTTCTTGATTATACTGCTTATGCTTGTTTGTAAATAATCTGTCATGCTTTAACTAATAATAATTAGAACTAAATAATAGTAAATAATATGTTTTATTTTTAACTCTATTAATATAAACAGTAAGTAATATTCCATTGTATATACTTCTTATAGCTTTCTCTTACATTTTTTTATTTCTGCCTTACACTCTTTTATTTTCTACTCTCTTTTTCTTTTCTTTATTAATATATAGAAATGCTTTTGATCATATAGACACAGTAAATAATAAGATTTGCATAAAAATTGAGTTGGGACAAAAATATTGAGTTTTATTACTTATTAATAACTTTGGGCTTAATTTCACTTACATAGAGGCTGTAATAACCTGTAAAATACATTGTGAAGGTTTTGTCATGTTTAGATGCATTTACACTGCTAAATGAATGTTTGTCACTAGTTTTTAATAAGTTTCCGCCAAAATGTTAAGGGAGACAATCTGGGATGTGGGCTGTCTCATGCACAGTGTCCATGAGCTACTTCAAAAGCTTCAACTCTCAGAATTCTCACAGAGAAGCTGAAAGCAGTCAGTATAACCTTTGACCTAGATATCACACTGACACATCACAGATTCAGGAAGAACACTCTACCAGGAAGTAGAACTGATGCAAATGCGACTATGTGAAGGAAAATGAACTCTTTAACATCTAAATGTGAGTTATTTTATATAATTACTTAAATATCTATGTTATAATTCATAAAATATGTCAGTTATGAGTTTAAATGATGCAGTTTCTTGTAGTAAGTAAATGTCTTATTTTAGAAGGCATAGAAAATCAAACATTTATTCAAGTGTTTTTGAAAATCTACTTAACAGCAGCATAATAATCTGTGTTAAAAACTTATGTTCCAAACATATACATTACTAGAACTCATTTAATTCATCTGATTGACAAGCATAAATAATTTTATAACTCTATTCTGGAAGAAATTGTCATGTGATATATTTTAAAGCAGTAGTATAGCATGGTTGTAAAATCTGGTTACTAAGATGTGTTTGCTGTGCATTATTTTGTATGAAGCAGACAGATTTATTGTAGGGACAGCAAGTAGGATAGTGCTCAGCAAGGACACAACTCAGTGAGATTAGATATATATATATATATATATATATATATATATATATATATATATATGTGTGTGTGTGTGTGTGTGTGTGTGTATGTGTGTGTGTGTGTATATATATATATATATATATATATATATATATGTGTGTGTGTGTGTATGTGTGTGTGTGTATATATATATATATATATATATATATATATATATATGTCTGTGTGTGTGTGTGTGTGTGTGTATATGTGTATATATATATATATATATATATATATGTGTGTGTGTGTGTGTGTGTGTGTGTGTATATATATATATATATATATATATATATATATGTGTGTGTGATGGCTTCTTTTTTTTTTTTTTTTTACAATAATGCAAGTGTTTCTGAGAATCTGCATAACTATGCAGTATGATTTATAACAATTTCTATAAATACAATATTTTATTCTATTGACAATAATGAGTATGAGTAAAATGCTCATATACAAGCAATTCAAGGTTTTTTTGGAAGCTGTTGACTGCATTTACATGACAGAAAATAGATGCATCTTAATATATGTAATGTCTGAATCATATTAGCCAAAGTTTTTGATTTAAATGAATGTTAGAACTTATTTTTCTCTCCTCTTGATTTCTAACATCAAGATTATTTGAATGCTATTTGAATACAAGTGTTTTATATTACATAGATGTATATAGTAGTATGAACAGTCTTTAAAAAAAAAGTTTATTTTAGTTTATATGATGCTGTTTTACCAAATGTGTAGTCTTGTATTGCTAGATAATTGAATTGAAAACTGTTAACCTCAGTTAAATATAACTAGTATTAAATTGATAAGGTGGTAGCTGAGGTACTGCTGCTTAGGGTAGGGGGTTAACTTAAGTGGTAAATACTACTCTAAGTTGGAGTTTATAACTCCAGGCTGGATGCAAGGTTTAATCCTTACATTTTTTTCACTTGTTCATTGTTATATGTATATAGTTTTGACATCCACAATATATTTTGTACACTCATTGTCACTACAAACAAAATTGAATCCTATACAAAATCCCATAAGAGATTCAATAAATACAGCTATATTTAAAGGTACACCTAAAGGAGGAGATGTAACATTACTTATCTTGTTATTTGTTATTTTGATCATAAGATTCTTAAGTTTTAAAAATGCCAAATGACATCTTTAAAAGGAATTTCTTTAAACATTAATGGATTGAATAATCCATGTAAAAGGGCAAGCCTAATAAGAAACATTAATTTGCATAAGGCCAATTTAGTCTTCCTGCAAGAAACCCATCTCTTGAAAAAAGATATTGATAAACTAGCCACAAACAAATATACAGTAATGGTTAGTTCAGAGCACACTCAGAAAAAAATAGGAGTGGCTATTTTATGGAATAAAAGTATGCCCATTCCTAAAACCATTAAGTCTTATCAGGATGACAAAGGAATGTTTTGTATGGTTACAATACAAATTAACGGGAAGACTTACACTTTAATTAATGTATATTGGATACCTGGAATTGGTATTAATACAGTGAAACATCATCTTGATAAGATCATATCATTCTCTATAGGAGATATTATTTTAGCTGGTGACTTTAATTGTATACTACATGAAAGTGATACTACCACTATAGGAAAAAGAAGAATTACATCTAATGCAAAACATTTAAATGATTTTGCTAATTCTTATCATTTGAATGATATTAATAATCGGATAGATTCAAAATCATTACCATACACTTTTTTTCTAACAGATACAAAACTTATTCAAAAATAGATAGGGTCTTTATTTCTAACCAGATGGTAACAGATTTAATTAATTCCAAAATCATTTCATGTCCTATATCTGATCATAATTCAATTGCTTTTGAATTCATGATAAAAAATACTCATAATGTTCAGATCAAAAGGATACCAGCATACTTAACTCAACTAAAAGACTATAAAGAATATATACTTTCAGAAGTAAAACATTTTTTAGACGTAAATAATACTCCTGAAGTCTCCATTGTCTATGTTTGGGATGCCTTAAAATCATATCTATATGGACAAAGTATCAGATGGTATAATAATAAAAGGAAATCTTGGGATAAGGAATTGTTAGATATTCAAAGTAAATTACACTCGTATAAACATAATAATAAAGAAAATATTATGGACAAGAAAGTTATTGAAGAAATAAACAAACTAAATGAGAAATACAAAGAAATTTTAACTCATAAAGTTAAAATAACTTTAGAGAAATACAAGTTTTTGTCTTATTCAATAAGCCCCAAATATTTACATAGACTTAAAAATAAAACAAAAAGGTTGAATAAACAAAACCATATTAAAGAAATCTTTTCTCTAAGGAAAAAGAAAAATGTTTCTAGTATACCAGAAATACTAGATGAATTTAGAAATCACTTTCACAAAATTAACCATAATAACATTAACATGGAACCTAAAGATAAAATAAAGGAGTTTATAACCACAAACATGAATAAAAAGCTTAATAAACAACAGATTAAACTATTGGACAAAAGTATTTCATATACAGAGGTTATTACACAAATAAATAAGCTTAAATCAAACAAAGCATCGGGTAACGATGGTATTATACCAGAGATATATAAAATCCTCTCTAAAAGTACATATTCATTAATACATAAGGTTTTTATTTTGGCCCAAACTGAGTTAATAACCCCCCCATCTTGGCAATATACATTTATTTTGCCAATTTTAAAACCTAATAAAGATCCAACTAGATGTACTTCATATCAACCCATCTCATTACTTAATGTTGATTATAAAATGTTTATGAGTATTTTTGCTGATAGACTGAAGACAATCATCCCCGGCATTATAGATATAGATCAGACAGGCTTCATTGTAAATAGAAATACTTTTGATAATATAAGAAGAACTTTAACATTAATTGATTTTGCAAATAGGAAAAAGAAAGATTTAACACTTATTAGTCTTTATACAAAGGAACTTTGGCTTATATTAAGGTAGGAACATATGTTTCACAAAAAATACCCATTTTTAAAGGTACAAAACAAGGATGTCCACTTTCTCCACTATTATTCACTTTAGTAATGGAGCCTTGGGCTAATTTGATCAGAAACAGTACTGACATAGAGGGTTTTGAAAGAGATGAAAATATAACATCCAAAATTCAACTTTTTGCAGATGATGTTCTAATTACATCAGCAGGATCTAATTCTTCTATGCAGTCTCTATTTGATAAAATGATGAATTTTAAAAGTATTTCTGGTTTAATATTCAATGAAGAAAAAACTAAAATACTACCTATATATACGAAAAAATATTCTCATTAGTGATTTTACTAAATATGTACCCAATTCAGGTCAGATAACTTATTTAGGTATAATACTATCTAAAGATATTAAATCTATTATATATAATAATTATAATACCTGTTTTCTTAATATACAAAACCTTTTTAATACCTGGAATAATATGTTTTTTACTATGGAGGAGAGACTTACAATTATTAAAATGATAATATTCCCCAAGATTTTATACTTAATACAATCAATAATACTTCCACCTACAAAAATAATCATCAAGAAACTGAATACACTAATGTTAAATTTCCTATGGGCACCTAATAGACGTAGGATTGCATTAAAGAAACATACTAATAGCTGGTCTCAAGGGGGTATTTCTTTTCCAGACTTTAATTTATATACTATCTCTTCTATTGTAAAAGTTATTACTTTATTAATAGATCAGTCATATGTTGCAAAATGGAAAGATTATTGGGAGCTAATTAGTATGCACTTCATGAAAATCTCCTTAACACATAAAAATATGATAGTAAATAACTCCATGTTATGGTTACTAAAGGAATTTTGTACTTCACCTATTACACCTAAACATATGGTTTGTTACCCATTAAACATTATTATTAGCTATCGTAACTTTATATTCATGCACCCTAAGTATAGGGAATGGAATTTTATTATATTCCTATAATGTATACTCAGGGTATGCTTTTGTCATCTACTTCTGAAGGAACTCATTTAGCTATAGATAATGATCTAAAGTACTGGTATCAGTTGATATCTGATAATAAAGTTAAAAATCTAGATTTCTTAAAACAAGAATTTGATCTAAGAGAAACTTCCTGGTTAGAGGTTCAGACCTTTAGACAACATCTCATTAATAAAATAGATCTAATGTCTATAACAGTTAAAGAATCTATTCCAACACTGATTGATTACTTGATATTAAATTTACAACATATAGTTTTTGATAAAGGTAAACTTTCATACATACATAAAATTATCAGACAAGAAACTTTTTACAGTGTAGATACATATTGGAATTATTTCACTTCTATTAATGGGGACCCACCAAATCAACAAGATAAACAATATATATTGGAATCTGCCTATAGAACTATGGAAATTTTTACATAGATCTTTTTATACACCTTTGATGATGAATAAAATAAATAATAAAGATAATCTATGTAAGAGATGTAATGTAGAAATTAATGCTGACTGGGCTCATATGTTTTATGACTGTATAAAATTGAAAGAATACTGGAAGTCAATTAATGAATTTTTGCAGGCTCTTTTTACAGATAATTTCATTATTTCTAAATCTCTTATATTATTCAACACACCTGTACCTCAAAGTGTTAAAAAGGTTAAGCTTCCCTTGTTATGGTCTATTCTAGCAGTGGCTAGGAAAATAATAACCAGAAATTGGATTTCAGATACACCTCCTTCGTTCAATGAATTTAAAAATGTTATGAATATAGTGTGCCATATGGAAATAAACACAATTAGGTCAAGAACAGCTAGAAAAACATCTTATTATATTGTATGGGATAATTTACAAAATTTGTTAAAAAAATCCTAATTTCAATAGCATGGTATTTTAGTTTAATTAATTGATCTGATTGTAGTGGATGTCTTTGTAAATACTTTAGTTGTTTTGTTGAATGTTATAATCATATCTATTTTTAATTACTTGTATAAAATTGTTATGATATTTCTCTTGTATGTTAAAACAATAAACCTGTTTTGAAAAAAAAAGAAAACCTAGCCAGCCACAGACCCTTGGTGTCAACCTTGACATCAGAGAAGTAAACACCAAAGATAAGTGGCCCTAAGACCAATCTTTGGGGTCACAACTGGTAACTACTCTTTTCAATGAGAGTGAGCCGCCGGTATTAATAGATGAAGTTCTCTCAGCAAGTTTGTATGCTATCCAGTGACTAATGTAATGGATTATATTTAGTTTGATTAATGTATCAATAATGCCAGAATGTGGAATTATGCCGGAGACCTTTGCCAGATCCAAGTAAGTAGTGTGAACTGCGAACAAAACAAAAAGATGAGTTCAACAAACCACAGGAAGCCGCAGTGGAATCCAAAATGACTTTTACTGGAAACTTGTAAGCGCTTTCGTGTTATGAAATCCAAACACTTCTTCAGACAAGTTCTCTTTGTTTCCTACTACAGTTTAAATACACATCTCAATTATCTCATTTATTCAATTACATTAAAAAACAATTAAACCAATGTTTCAATTAATTAACTGAGTTCTGCCCTAGTAGAAGCTGAAAACTAAATACTCTATTAAAAACAGCTCCTTTTAAAACTGATGTTATTTTTACAAAATACATTACTTGAAGTTAAAAACCTAAGCCAAGGTGTGTTTAAATACCATTAAATATGTTATAGTATCTAAAAAACATATATTTGTTAGTTTTCTAACTATAGCAAGCCAAGCTTGTTCTTAAACAGAATTTATAAACTGAATCAGCTTGGCTTGCTATAGTTAGAAAACTTAGGTTTAGGCTTAGGTTTTTAACTTCAAGTAATGTATTTTGTAAAAATAACATCAGTTTTAAAAGGAGCTGTTTTTAATAGAGTATTTAGTTTTCAGCTTCTACTAGGGCAGAACTCAGTTAATTAATTGAAACATTGGTTTAATTGTTTTTTAATGTAATTGAATAAATGAGATAATTGAGATGTGTATTTAAACTGTAGTAGGAAACAAAGAGAACTTGTCTGAAGAAGTGTTTGGATTTCATAACACGAAAGCGCTTACAAGTTTCCAGTAAAAGTCATTTTGGATTCCACTGCGGCTTCCTGTGGTTTGTTGAACTCATCTTTTTGTTTTGTTCGTGGTTTTTCAACTCTTTGGAGTTTATTTTGGTGTACAAAGTAGTGTGAACTGATTTGCTTGCATCTGATGAATTTGTAATCTGTTTAAAGAAGTCCATTAAGTTCAGAAGCAAGATTTGTCTTTTACGAGCCCAAACTGTCTTGGGGCCAGGGCTTTGTAAACTGCCTATATCCTTGTTAATAAGTTCTGTAATGATACATTGCTTTACAGATAATGCTGGTGAGGCTTATAGGCCTTTAGTCTCAATGGCCAATATTAGGTTCCCCCCTTTTGGAGTGGGTTGACTACAGCAGATGCTCATTATATTGATCACTGCTTCAGTAGCCTTAGCCTTAGCTTATATGTGTTGTAATCTGTGAAGGATAGAACAGCCGGCCAGCTTCTAAAGCTTCAGTGAACCTTTCACAGCTTCAGACTATCAGGCAGCTGAAACCGAGGTGACTAAGACAAGTTTGGGCATGAAGCCCTACAGAGCTTTACTGCCACTGATGAGTATGTTCTTCTGAGGCTTGTACTTTCCTTTGCAGGGCAGATATGTTCCCTTTCAGGAAAATAAATTTTATTTTCTTAATTTAATGATGCTTTATTTCTTTTCTGTTCAGGAAAGTTATTTTAAAGCTAGTAATGTTGTGATTAAGGGGCTGTCTCAAGACTGTAAAAAATTTAAATGGAACACGCAGTGGGGGGTTGTCAGTTTAAAAGTCATGTAAAGTAACTGAAAATATTTTTTTCTGTAGGAAAATGTGTTTATTTTACATTATTTTACTGTTGTGGAGTTGTCATAGTGTTTTAAAATGCTTTACTATTTTTTTTCTATTAAAAAGTAACTTTTATGGACTACTAGAGTTTATTGGAAATTGCTGCTCGTCTTCCCTGGGAAAAGGGCACCATTTTGGGCTTGACCATGGAACAAGCTAACCAGTCCCACAGTAAGTCCTTCTTCCAGCCACAAAAAGAAAAAAATTAAGTAAACAGCTTTTGCCACCACAGCAGGCTAGCAATTTGCCTTCGCTGCAGGTGGGTGTCTCTGCTCTAACCATTTGTTGTACCTCTGATCTCTCAGCTTTAACCTCTGATCCCTCTGGTGTAGCACCTACAGTCACAGAGGACTGGGGTTAGCTCATGTCCTCTGTGGCTTTTGGCATTCCCTCTGTGAACAAGGAGAGCCCTTCTTTGTTGGCCCTGAGAGAGGGGACAGAGTGGTATCCCTGTTATGTCAAAATGATGTGCCCATCACTGGGGAAGCTGCTGCTGCCATTAGTAACATGGTTTGTCCCGTTTTTTCTGTCAAAAAGAAACAGAAAACCAAGCAGGTTATCTACCCCTACTAAATTTTCTTTGGATGGGGATAGTTTACTGGGTCTGACTCACTATTTAATTCAGGCTATTCATCCTTCTTGTAAAGTAGTTTTTGTTAAAAGAAAGCAGGATTCCTCTTTTCTTCAAGAGATTTAATATTCTAAATCTGAACAGGAAGATGGCAGAGATGGATACAGGTTTTTTTCTTTAGATTTCTGATTCAGGCGTAGATTTTTCATGTGGGAATGTCTATTTCTCAGAGACTATTGCTGGAATGTACCAGTGTTTTTCAGTGGGAGAACATTGAGGTTTCTCAGTTTCTCAAAAAATACTATAAGTTGTAAAGGAAGATTTTCCAGAACCCATACCCATTTACTCCTGTTCTGTCTGCTTTAGCGGATGCATGTGTGTTACTGCCTGAAATTCTCCTTATAGTCATCCAGCTGCCCCTAAAAAGGCAGATAGGATGTATAAAATACCACAGTCTTTTAAAATTTTATACACTTTTCCCAAACCTAATCCCAGCAGATTAACTTCAGTTGATCTCACTCCTGCTAAACATTTAGTTAATTCCAGTAGTACATTTTCTGATAAACATGGGAAAATTATTGATGGGTATGGAGAAAAGTGCATTTTGAATTGTCAGTCACGTATGTTAGATTGTTCTGTCAAATTATGAAGATCTGAGGAATGTTTTATCTGCTGTCTATTCTTGTTAGGAAAAATCTGCTTTAAATAACTTAGTTTTTTATTTGCACAAGTCACTAATTGTTTACACTGTACGTAAGACTCTGTTGATACTTCTTCCAGGGCTGCGGCCTCTGGTACAGTTTTGAGTAGGTTTGCAGAACCTGTCAGATAATAAAAAGGAGATTTTAAATTCTTCTGTGAATAGAGCTTGTGTTTGACCCATCTGCTGAAATGATCGAAAATGTGCGATTAAAGGAGCTTCCAAGACGGCTGCACATTGAGTAACAGCATAACTCTAACATGTGAAGTTGTTAAATCTCGCCGTTTATTCTCACTGATGGGTTCGGAGCTGATCCTCGGCTCCGACACGGCCGATAGCAAAGCTCAAGGTTTGCCAGTAGCTCGAGACCAAGCCCCTTATCCCACAGTGCACTGCTGGAATTGCCTCAGATTTAGTTTGCCGCGGCAAGAGAAAGATCTCTGTGATCCAGCTAGCTCAGACCATTTTAGAAAAAATTAACAGCAAGTCTATAAAAAGTTTTCTTTTTTGTTTAAAAAATATAGAGTATGTGTTAGTACTATTATATTACTCTATAGTTAAATACCTTTGCATAGTATAAATAGTTTAAAAGTTAGAGCCTTGTTGCCTTCTTTGTTTGTGTGGGCCTTTAGCTTTTTTTATGTACTTTTAATCCTTATTATAGTCATTTTTTTTCTGTGGGCCTCTTAGCTCTATATTTGTATCTATATTTGTATATATATATATAACACTGTTATGGATGGTGCCCGGATTGGGCTTAGTTGTTTGTGGATCTAATTTACTGTTTTTTCATTTAAATATGTTGGATAATAAGGAGAAATACCATCCCAAATCGGGATTCAAAAAATTCCCAGATTGTGGGCAGAAAATGCCCATCACTGACGGACACATTCAATTTGTCTACTGTCTGGGGGCTAAACACCTCCAAGACACCTGCAGCATTTGCCACTTCTTTTCTTCAAGAGTCCTCTTAGAGAGAAGGAGGAAACTTATAGACAGGGGATTGCTACAGCAGTCTTTTTCGGAAGTTTTGAGTAGACATGAGGGTACTAGTACGTCCTCCAAATTCTCAAAATCCATGTCTTCAGATAAGGTCTCAAAAAAGGCTAAGATTTCAGAAGGAGGGTCATCGGTTCCACAGTCATTGGAACCGAGTGTACCTTTGATTCGGAGCCAGTTATCAGTATTGGAGCCAGTCTCTGAACTTCCTTCTTCACCTCTGCTCCAGTCAGCACCTTCGGTGCATTCAGCTAAGTCTTCAGTCAGCCTTTCAGATTTGGATATGGATCGGCTAGGAGGAGGTGCCCAGGAAGAGATTGTGCAAGAGGCGGCACTTAGACTCCCCACAGGAGTCTTTGACATCTGACACGGACTTAGATGAGTCAGAAGGGTCCTCTCAATCCCCCCTCTGAGGATATCTCCTTTGCAGAGATACTAGAGATCCTTAGAGGGGAGATTGGCAGTCCAAGACCCCTACTGAGGACGGGTCCATGCTCTTGAAGGCTTTTGGGTCTCAACCTTCCACTTCTTGAGTGTCTCTGCCTTATGACGAGCTCATGGAAATGATTTCTCATAAGGCGTGGGAGTCACCGGAGGCCATGGAACCTGTTCCTCGTAAGCCCAATAAATTCATGTCTGCCCCAGTGGACAAGCCATTTTTGACAAAGGGAGTGCCTGTTGATGCCATGATGGTAGCTGCAGCCACCAAAAAAGGAAGTATCTGAGACATCCACCTCTATCCATCCCCCTAACAGAGATTCTAGGGTCATGGATAGATATGGGAAGCGCATGTTTAGTTCAGCGACTTTTTCGCTGCGATCACTGAACTACTTAATCCACTTTACGAGACTACAGAGAGATCTCCTGAAAGAACTAGGAGATACTCTCCAGGGTACGGTAGCTGCAGGGGTGGCTGACAAAGTCAACGCCCAGCTCGCTACCCTAAACTCAGTGGTAAACTCGTCCATGCGTCTCATATCCTATGCAGCTGATGGTTCGAGTAGAGCCGCTAGTTTGGGCATTGCTCTTCGAAGACAAGCCTGGATGCGTCTCTGTTCCTTTGCAGAACCCTTTAAGTCTTCTTTTATTAATACCCCATTCGATGGCTCATCACTTTTTGGGCCCAACGTAAAGGGAACTTTAACCAGGTGTGAGCAGGAAGGCAAGACCTTATCTGCCGTTGGAGTCCTTTTTTCGACCCCTACTCGGCCCTACCCCAAAGGTCCTAAGGGAGGAAAAATGTGGTTCCGAAAAGCACAGGCAGCATTTCAGGACACACGTGGAGAAACCCTCTCTAGAGGCAGAGGAGGGGGTTATAACGGAAGACGCCGCCCCCGCAGCAGAGGGGGTCTGCAGCAACAGGGTGACAGGGGTCAGTTCTCCGGTCAGCCCTACCAGCACCCCTGAAAAGGGGCCCGACTGTTCGGCTCTGGAGGCAGTCGGGCGGTCGCTTCTCTTTGTACCTAGAAGCCTGGCTAAACATAACATCAGATACTTGGGTACAAAGCATCATTTCCAGAGGATATTTCATTCCGTTCTCTTCCCCTCCCATTCCCGTAAAGAGAATCCCAGATGTTTCACCCAATCTCAGGGAACAAGCAGTCTTAGAGGTCCACAGATTGCTAGAAAAAAAGAGTCATCCAACCAGCCCCAGCAGACCAAGTTGGATTCGGAACTTACTCAAGATTCTTTTTGGTACCAAAGAAAACGGGACTGGAGACCTATCTTGGACCTCAGCAGACTCAACCAGTTCGTAAAGAAAGAGAAGTTCCTAATGGTCACGCTTCAGTCCATTCTTCCCTTCTTAGGGAAAGGCAATTGGATGTGCTCCATAGATCTCAAGGACACGTACTATCACATAAAGATGAACAGATGCTCCAGAGATCATCTGCGCTTCCGGCTGGGAACCAATCATTACCAGTTTCGAGCCTTGCCTTTTGGTCTCACTACAGCCCCCAGAGTGTTCACTAAATGAATGGCAGTGGTCACGGTTCACCTGAGACGTCTATGATTCCAGGTGTTTCCATACCTAGACGATTGGCTCCTAACCGCTGCCACCAGGCATCAATTGACTCAGGCAACACAATACACTCTGACACTCTGCCATCAATTGGGCATTACAATCAACATTGAAAAGTCTGCCTTATCACCATCGCAGCATGCCGTTTCTATAGGAGCAGAATTAGATACCTCAACTACCACTCTACGTCTCCCTGTCGAAAGAGTCTCTCTTCTCTGCCAAAACATCAGCTTACTGGTGTCAAAGAACAAAGCTACAGCAGCAGAGGTATTGAAAGTACTAGTTCTGATGGCGGCAGCAATCCTGGCTATACCACTCACAAGGATGCATATGCATTTCCACCATTCCCATTAATACCCAGATTTTTACAGAAAGCAAAATCTCTGGGATGGACTGTTATACTCGTAGCCCCCTACTGGCCTCGACAGATTTGGTTTCCTTTTCTCTACCATCATCTGTTGGAAGCCATGGATTCTGGACCCAGTTCCGGACCTTCTGATGCACCCATCAGGTGACCTTCATCCTTCACTGCAGCCCCTAAAACTGACTGCTTGGCTAATCCACTTCCCCTAATTGCCAGACTTCATTCAATTTCAGAAGATACAAGACAAATTCTCTTGTCTTTTCACAAGCCATGTACCAGGAAATTATATGGCAGTAAATGGAGAAGGTTCTCAATTTGGGCCAACGCACAGAACATTGACCCTTTCCGAGCTTCGCTATCTTCTATTTTAGAATTTTTGACAAAAAATTTTAAGGAAGGAGCAGCTGCTGCTACAGTCCGAGTTCAGTTAGCTGCCATCTCAAATTTTCACCTTGGTTTTGGTGGCTCAAATGTTATGGGCCATAAATTATCTAAGACTTTTCTTTAAGGCGTTCTTCATATGAGACCTCCGATCAAAGTTCCCCATTCTCCCTGGAATTTAAACCTTATGCTGTCTCAAATTATTCTTCCTCCTTTTGAACCAGCATCATCTTGTGATCTCAAATTTTTATCCTGGAAAACAGTATTTCTTGTGGCCATTACTTCTGCCTGCAGAGTGTCAGAACTTCAAGCATTATCTGTCAGACCACCTTACATGATTTTCCATGCTGATAGAGTATCTCAGAACAAACCCCTCATTTTTACCTAAAGTCTGTTCTGAATCAAATATCAATCAGGTCATTGAGCTGCGAGTCTTTTTTCCCAACCACTCCAGCAAATTGGAATACATGCTGCACAAACTTGATGTTCACAGACATCTCAGATTTTATCTTGACAGAACTAAGGATATTAGAAAATCAGATCTACTTTTTGCATCCTTCTCAGAAGCAAGAAAAGGCAATCCAGTGGCTAAAACAACCTTATCGAAATGATTATCCGATTGCATATCCTTTGTGTATGAAAATGCTAGCATGCCATTAACACATAAACCTAAGGCTCATTCTACCAGAGCCGTCTCTACGTCTTCTGCTTTTCAAGCTAAATTGCCCCTTGACAATATTTGCCCTGCAGCCACTTGGTCTAAGCCTCATACTTTTATCATGCATTACAAAGTGGATAAGGCTTCAAGGGACAGGTATTCCTTTGGTTCTACGGTACTGAGGAACATACTCCCATGAGCCACCCAGGATTCAGGGTGCTAGGGACGCTACCCATTAGTGAGAATAAACGGCGAGATTTAACAGCTTCACATACAGAAGTTATGTATTTACCATAACGTTCCATGTGAGTTGTTTATCTCACCTTTATTCTCACGTCCCTCCCTCCTTCCCCCTCCTGGCTGACTGTTGACTTAGGGGCTAGTACCATCCTAGTTATTCAATATTTCTTCTTCCCCTTTGGGAAGTGTTCTTGGTAGAAATACGTAAAAGGCTATGTGTGTGTGTGTGTGTGTGTGTGTGTGTATAATATATATATATATGTGTGTGTGTGTGTGTGTGTAGTGTAAATACTCGCAGCAAACAAGATCTGAGATAATTCCAGCAGTGCATTGTGGGATAAGGGGCTTGGTCTCGAGCTATTGGCAAACCTTGAGCTTTGCTATCGGCCATGTCTGAGCCGAGGATCAGTGAGAATAAAGGCGAGATAAACAACTCACATGGAATGTTATGGTAAGTACATAACTTCTATTTTCCCAGTGTAAAAACAGGAACTCAACAGAGAAGGCCAGTAGACTTTTGAGTTTATGGGTAAATTTCATTAACTGGCTAGTCAGTGTACTGCCTGGGTGCCAGGAAAAAAGAAATACAAAGCACCTGGAAAAAATCCGCTACAAAAAGTGAGGAAGAAACATAGACTAGGGAGAGTTCTGCAGCTGTTCAGCAAAAAGCAATTCAAGCTGCAGACATGACTTCCAGTAACCTACAGGAAGATATAAGACAACTGCACACAGAATTGGTTAAAATAAATGAAACACTAATGGAGTATATCAACACAAACAACTGGAAGAAAATGGAAAAAGCTTTAAACAGATATTCAGATGAGGTGCTAAAGCTGTAAAAATCAGAGGTTGAAATAAAGAAGAGGCTGGCTGGAAGAGACTGCTTAGGAAGAGATTTTTCAAAAAATAATAGAATTAGAGGTCAGAGCACATAGGGAAACCTGAGATTTTCAGCTCTACCGGAAAAACTGGAAGGAACAGACTGCATTAATTTTATGAAAGCACAAATAAGCAACTGGAATGATATTCCACAGCAGGAGTTTTTACTTGAAAGGGCACATCATGTATGCTTCAAACCTGGCTTTGAGAAAGCAACCTAGACATTTAATAGTAAAGATGCAATCCTAAAAGCAGAAGGAGTTGATTCTGGCAAAACTGTGGCAGAAGGGCAAAATACGAAAAATGGGAGACAGCAGAGTGTTTGTGGAGAATGATTACTCATTGTACACCAGGCAGAAGAGGACTAAATTCATTCCACTATTCAGAGAATGTTGAGACACAGGTGTGACATTCAAACTGCTGTACCGAGCTGCCTTCAAGGTATTCTTCCCTGGAGGGGCAAAATCATTTCTTGAAGTACATGCTAAGGATGAAATACAAAAGTTTGTCCAACAAAAAGTGAGCTGTGAAACAGAAAGATATTCTGCTTCTTGCTTTTCTGGTAATAGACTACAGAGAAGACTGTACCTATGAATCATTTCCACTGTTTCAATGGAAAATGTTGGAGAGAATGAAGGGAGCACGGGAGTTGACTAGAAAAATTGAGAATATGTTGGAAATGAAGCAGAGATAGAATTTGGGAGATGGAGATGAACAGTAATAAAACCAGTAATTTAATGTGGGATTACAATGTAATGATTATAATTGTGAAATATGACAGACCAAGAAAACCTGGAAGTACTGGACTTTTTCAGAATTTGTTGGATTTGTGGGGGACTCTAAAATATATGCCCTATTTCATGTTATTAATGTTTGGAAAATGCTTTTTTTTGGGGGGGGGGGGATAAAGTTAACTGTATGTAAAGAAAACATTTTTCTTAATAGCACTATTTTTCTGCTGTATGGTTTTATTTGCATGGTATAAAATAAAGTTTTCTCAATTCTTTTTTTAAGTGTAATGGGGATTGTAAATAGGTGCTGCTGTCCTTTTTCCCCCTTTTCTCCCTTCTCTCTCTCTCCTTGTTCAGTTTTAAGAAATGTAGGCACTGTGATGTAAAAAAAAAAAAAAAAAGCCTGGTTAAAAGAGCATGACAAAAGAAAAATTAGTGTGCTTTTTCTCATTCTTGCATGGGGGAATGCCTGGATTAAAGACTTGATTGATTTAGTAACAAGTTTTAAGAGAAAGCAAGTAAATGAAAAAGAATATTGAATACTATGAAGCTTTTTTCTAACAAATGAGTGTATGCTTAATAGTACTGTATCTAACCTCGTGTCTCCATAGAAACGATCTGATAATGAGAAATTGATGTCTGGTTCTCGTGTCCTCATGGAGACAGTCTGATAAAGAGAAATTATTTACAGTCTGGTGAAGAGTGATTAGCTGGGGGGAAAATAAAAGAAAAGAGAAACTGGCTAGGAGATGATGATCTCTGAAAGCATTCAGGGGTTTTCCCAGCTGGGAAAGCTATAAAGATAAGACAAAACCATTTATCACTTAGAAGCACAGGCTGCACCATGCATCTTAGCGTGGATAACCTGTCTTTTACGTTAACTCAAGTTTGTGAGTGTGTCTGTCAGTTTGGGGCATTTGTTCCTATTAGGAGGGTAAAACTTTAATATTTGAAGATGTACATAGTTTGTTAGTGTTAAATGAATAGGTTTTAGGGGATATTGGCTTTTTGAGTGCTTTCAGTAAAGCAAAACGTTTTGCAAGATGTGGCATAGGCTAAAATGGATATGACAAGAAGCAACTATATAAAAGTTCAAATTGCTAGACAATGTATGCATGTAACACAAAAGCTGGAATGAGACATTTAACAAAAAAGGCGTACGTAAAATGTGGGAATAAAAACTTTTAATACAATGATGCCTTCTGTAATGTCTTTAAATGTCAGTGGTCTCGCACATAAATATAAAAAAGAAAGAATAATGAACTATATCAAAAAATGTGGTCTGTATTAGAATATTGCAACTCCAAAAGAGGAACGCTCTTTAATCAAACGCTAATATCAGAAACCACACAATATCAAAGGTACAGAACGGCGATTTTTTCCCCAGGGAAATAAATCGCTGGGCCATTGTTGGGACTTTGCCATTTCCTCCACTGTGGTGCGATCTCTGAGTTGGTATATTTAAGTAGGGGGGTGTGGGAATAATAACTTTTAATACAATGATGCCTTCTATAATGTCTTTAAATGTCAGTGGTCTCACAGATAAATGCAAAAAGAAAGAATGGTGAACTATATCAAAATATGGGGTCTGAATTAGAAGATCGAAACTCCAAAAGAGCGAACCCTCTTTAATCAAATGCTAATACCAGAAACCACACAATATCGAAGGTACAGAACAGAGATTTTTTTTTCCCCGGGGAAAAAAAATCACTGGGCCGTTGTCGGGACATTGCTGTTTCCTCCACTGTGGTACAATCTCAGAGTTGGTATATTTAAGTTGGGGGAGTGTGGTGGCATAGCCCCCCCCCCCCCACTTTATTTTGTGTTTGGATTTTTTTTTTTGAGCAGCAATTTTTTTTTCACCTGGGGAAAAATTGCTGTTCCGTACGTTCGATATTGTGTGGTTTCTGGTATTAGCGTTCGATTAAAGAGCATTCGCTCTTTTGGAGTTTCGATCTTCTAATATAGACCCCAAAAAATGTAGAGTGCAAATAGCAATGTTACAGGTGGAAATAACTGAACACGTGAATTTGATAAAGGTTTTCAAGATGGTTATTCAGCGGAATATCTGGGGCAAAGACAAAGAGGAGTACTTGTATTAATTGCAAGAGGAGCTCCAGTAGTCATAGAAGAGGATAAAAAAAATAATGACAGATTTGTAGTGCTAAGGAGTTACTGGCAAGGGAGGAAATTTACACTGGCATGTATTTATATTCCACCTAAAACTGCTATAATGGAAACTAAGAAAATTCTGGGAGAAATAATCATTTTTTTCAGCAAGGAATGTTATACACAGGTGAAGCTGGAATTTGATTTGCAGCAGTGAAGATGCATCTGGAGGACCAGAAGAGAAAATATAACAAAGAAGGGTAGATTTTTGAAGAAATTTATGAAAATGTTTGGTATGGAAGATGTGAATTCAGTAATAAGTTTTCTGAGTGAATTTACATAATATTCCCCAAGATATAAGAACTGGACTAGGTTAGATAGAGTTTACATTTCACAGCAACATGTGAATTTAATTGAAGGTCTTGATACACATCCAATAATGTCAGATCATGCGCCATAAAAACACACGGTAATGAAGTAAAAATGAGACACTGGAGCTTCCCCCCTATTTTAAAAGGAGAAGAATTTAAGGAATGGGCAGTGGAGATTTTTCAGAAGCTATTCAAGAGGATAGAAATTACGTCTGAAAATATAGCTAGGGAGTAGGATAAAATTAAGGTGGAGTTTAAAAACAGGGTGGAAATAAAAGAAAGGGGAGCTATGTTTAAGAAGTAACAAGAATTATTTAGAGGGACTGACAAATGTTAAAGTATTGCAGAATAAGGGGAATTTCACAGAACAAGAGGAGGATCAACAGCACAATGCTAAGCAGAAAATATGGGATTACCTCGATAATATACACAAGTATAGAAAGATTGCTGTTAAGCAACTGTTTTATGATAACCCTAGAGCACAAAAACGTTTAGCAAAATTACTCAGGAAACAGAAAGAAAGGGTTGTCGCCAGGGTTAGGAAGCCTATAACAAGGGAGGTAACAAGAGATGCTATAGAGGTATTAAAAATGTTTTGGAAATTCTGTGAAAGTCTGTATAAAGCAGAGAAATATGGAAACCAGGAAAATGATACAAATGGAAATGTTTATGGAAGAATTAAATATGCCAAGGTTAGAGGCAGATAAGGCTCAATAACTAACCGTTAGGATAGGAAGAGACGAGATCAAAATTATGATGTATAACAGTCTGCAGGAAAATCCCCAGGAACAGATGGTATTCCTGTGGAAGTTTGGAAGCTAATAGGGAAAAAATGATAAAGATCTGGAACAGTATTTTAAGAGAAGTACCACCAACATCCTGTAAGAAAGCAGTGGTAGCTGTAATACTTAACAAGGGTAAAGATCCATCAGCGCCAGCTTCGTACAAGCCCATTTCAATACTAAGCCATGATTATGAAGTGTTTATGTCTATAATGGCTAAAAGAATGACAAAAGTTTTTCCAAAAATGATAGATATGGATCACTTTGGTTTTGTGGAGGGGAAGGCAAACATTTGCCATTAACAGAACATTGATGATCTAGAAGGAAGCAGAAAGTAAGAAAATTCCATTGCTTTTGGCGAGTCTTGATGCAGAGAAAGCATTTGACAGAGTAAGCTGGGATTTCATGACCAGGGCAATGGAAGCATTTGCATTTCCTGAAAAAAATTATAAGGTTGATTAGGAGGATATACAAGGGACTGGAGGCAAGAATTTAAGTGGGTGGAGTCTTCTCTGGTAATTTCTGCTTGAGCAGAGGATCCATTCAGGGTGCCCTGTTTCCCCTTTGTTATTTGCATTTTACTTTGAACCATTGACAAAGAAAATAAGGGACTCGGAAATTCAAGGATATAATTTATATGGTAGTCAAGAAAAGCTGGCTCTATTTGCATATGATAGTATTTCATACCTAACAAAACCAGAAAGAGACATTACATATTGTGGAACATTTTGAGACAGTTTCATATATTTTCGTGATACAAAATTAATGAATGAAAAACAAAGGCAATAGCGTTAAATTATGCGCCCAGATAGAAACTGGTTCAGCAATATATATATTTATGGGGGCATGATAAAATGAAGTATTTAGGAGTTTGGATTAAAAATTATTCTGGTGTGGCAGCTAAGGATATGTGGAATGAGACTAAAAAGATAATACAAAAACTGAGAAAATGGAAGCTTTGGTATAAGGATATGGATAGTGAGGTACAAGTGGTTAACATTTTTTTTAATCCCATTAGTCTTATACACAGGTCAGCCATATTTTTATCAACAAGAGGAGAAGTTGTGGATAGCAATTAATGAAGAGCTGAAGGACTTTAACTGGGAGGGGAAAACTGCAAGAGTCAAGTGGGATAAACTGATTCTTCCAGTAGAACAGGGTGAATTGAGATTACCCAATTTGAGTGGGGTATTTCAGAGCTACACTGTTCATAGGTTCATACTAGGCTATCTGCCCTAGGGCATTTATAAGCCTAGCCAGAATGTTTTTGGCTTTCGCCACCCATTTTAAATGAATTTTGCTATGCCCTTTTTCGAGGTTAGTATATTGTGCCTCTGTCTTAACAGTGACACAGAAGTGATACCCAGGGTAAACCTACGATCTCTCATCCACTCATCAAGATTCCTCTTGAAGAGAGTCAATGAGGGACTCTGCCTAACCTGGACTGGGATTTTATTCCAGAGTGAAGGGAGCCTCTGGGTTATGAATCTGTCCCTCCAGCATGTCCTATTTATTTCAGTGCTGAGGTTCAAGTCTCTCGAGCGCGTAGCTCGATGGGATTTGGATTTTCTGAGGTGCCGCATTTCCATTAATTCCGGGTTGGACATGGCTTTATACGTCAGGCACAGATCGCCCCTGAGCAGGCGGTATGCCACTGAGTAGAGCTGGAGTTACTTTAACCGGGCAGCATATGGCATCTGTTTGAGCCCTTTGATCCTCTTGGTGAGGTACTTTTGGGGTCTTTCCAGTTGCTGCAGGTGTGTGGTAAGGTACATCCCAAAAGGGGCATTGTACTCAATTATGGGCCTGATGAGGGATGAGTAAAGAGGCACGATGACCTCCCCTGATCTAGATGTGAATCCCTTCATGATTAGGTGGGCTATATAAAATGTTTTTCTAACCACTTTGGCCACGTGGTTTTCAAATGAGAGATTGCTATCAACTTGGTTCCCCAGGTCCCTAATTACTTCTTCTGTACTTAATAGATTACCACCTATGTGGTAATTTGTGGGCACTTTGTTTTTGCCAAAGGGGATGACTACACTTTTTGGCGTTTAGCTTGAGGCCATGGCTCTGGCACCAGTTGTCTGTTTCTATGAGGCCCTTTTGTAGGATGCTTGTGTCGGCTGGAGAGTCGATTATGGCGCCTAGTTTGCAGTCATCTGCGAACTTGGTCAGCACAGTCCTTCCATGTTGGCCTGTACCTCCAAGAAATGTATACCGAACAAGAGAGGTCCCAGGACTGAGCCTTGTGGGACGCCACTTGTAACTGGTTTGGAGTCTGACATGGCTCCATCAATTCTAACTATGGGATTCTGTCCTTGAGCCAGTTTGCAACCCATCTAGTGACATAGGGGTTTATATTTAAGCTGGTGAGCTTATCTATAATGCCCGAGTGGGGTATTGTATCGAAGGCTTTTGCGAGGTCCAGGTAGGCTGTGTGGACCACCTTCCCCTCGTCAATGGCCTTGTTGACTGTTTCAAAGAAATCGACCAGGTTTAAGAGGCAGGATCTGCCCTTAACAAAGCCGAACTGGGTAGAATCCAGTGTCTGTAGGTTCCCAATATCTTTATTTATGAGGTCCATGATGATCCTTTCCATAGCTTTTCAGACCAAACTAGTCAAGCTTATAGGGCGATAGTTTCCAGGATCTGTTGAGGCACCACCTTTGTGGAGAGGGACCATTGTTGCTGTACGCCACTCTTTGGGTACATATCCTGTAGTAAGGCTTGAGATTGAACAGTAGTTTTATATTTGTGTTTAGCTCTTCTTGGAGTTCATGTAGGACGCAGCCTGGGACACCTTCTGGTCCCATTGATGCTGTGTTTTTTGCTTTGGAGAGGGCGGCTCTTACCTGAGCATCTGAGATGTCGGGGGGCAGCACTCTGCTGGGATAGATATTTGCCCTTTTGGTGGGGGGGGGGTTTGTGCTGAACCTGTCAGCTAGGATGTTGGCAATGTCTGTGGGTTTGGTGTATTTTTTGTCATTTTGGACTAATTCTGAGCATATCTGGGAATTCCCACCCAGGTTCCTAACATAACTAAAGAAAGCCTTGTGATTATCCTTAGTGTCCTGTGCAATTTTTCTCTCGAAGCTGGCCTTAGACGATTGTATGAGTGCCCGTAGTTTTTTGCTAATACTGATCAGAGATGCCTTCCCTTTTTGGGATTTTGCTCTATCATGTAGTAGCTTCCTCCTTCTATTGTATAGTTTGTTTATGGCTGGGGTCCACCAGACAGGACGCCTGCCTTTGGAGGATTGGGTCTTGGTTTTATTTGGGATTGCATGATCCATGCATTCCTGAAGGTGTTCATAGAATGCGTTTATAAAGGATTCTGCGGTCTGGGCCATATTTTCCACAGGCCCGGGGGCTTTGAAGGATTCCACCTCAGTTTAGAGGAGTGTGAAATTTGCTTTAGAGAAGTTTTTCACTGTGGTTTTCTGGGCAGGGGGTGGGGTCGGGATGTGAATATCCAGTGAGATTAGTTTATGGTCTGATCTTACCAGTGAGGGATACACTTCTGGTCTGGAGCATAGAGCCCCCATGTTGGTGATGATCAGGTCCAGTATGTTTTCCCCTCTTGTGGGAGTGGTAACAAGTTCCATAGCATTTGAGTTTATAAATTCTAGGAACCTTTGGGCTAGGGTTTTAGATCTAGAGTATTGCTCCCAGTCTATGTTTGGGTAGTTGAAGCCGCCCAATATAATGGTGTTTGGTGAGACATTCATATTTTCCAGTGTTCTCAGGAAGGCCAAGTGGGGTTCCTGGGTTTGGGAGGGTGGTCTGTAGCAGGCTATAAACTGGAAGGCAGTTTTACCCACTGTTAGTTGCACATGGATAGTCTCTGATGCTTCTTGCTGTGCCACCAACCTGGAGGTGTGGGTATCTTTGTCAAATATTGATACTCCCCCACCTTTTGTGGTTCGGTCCAAGTTTTGGGGCCGAAAAGCATGGTATGAGGTATAACCTGGTAGTGCTGGGTTGCTCTCGGGAGCCTTTAACCAGGTTTCTGTTACTGCACAGATATCGATGTTCTCCATGCTAAGGAGAGTTTTGAGTGCGTGTATCTTGAGGTTTAGACTTCTGGCGTTGAGTAGCATTACTCTTAGTTTCTTATCCCTTGTGATACCTATGGAGGTGGGTTTGTCTTTTGAGCCTTGCCTAAAAAAGGCACTATGGGGGTGGCAAGAGCCTTTGCCAATATCCGAAAGCCCAGGGGTGACAGGTGCAAGCCGTCCCTAACGAAGCATCGTGGCTTGTCGAGCATGTCATCTCAGGCTGACAGGCAT
Organism: Protopterus annectens; assembly: GCF_019279795.1. Lineage (NCBI taxonomy): Eukaryota > Metazoa > Chordata > Ceratodontiformes > Protopteridae > Protopterus > Protopterus annectens. Next base: position 1,374,093,523 of record NC_056728.1, on the reverse strand, counting down.
TGGATCCCCTTTGAATGACACCAATACTTAAGCCAATTGTTGAAATTGATCATCTTGTCTTCATATTGTGGCATCATTCTTGGTGAGGGTAAGATGCTACTCAAGGATAGGGTCATACCGGCCTGGGCTACATGCTCAGAGAGCTTCTCTATGTCTCTTTTCATGTAGTCCATGGAGGTACGTCTCAGGTCATTCACACCAGCATGAACAATGACTGAGTCATATTTGTACTTGCCTTGGAGTGACCTGAGTGCTTGTGTTATGTGGTGGATCCTAGCGCCCGACAGGCAGCTCACCATGACCTTTTCCTTGTTCAGCCTGGTGAGCGGGACGTCAGTGTGCCTGACAGAGTCACCTATTACAAGTGTATCAGGTGAGGTGTTTAGCCTTAAGGGCTGTGACTGTTCGGCACACTGGCTTTGTGAGCTATGTGTTGCACGTGTTTTGTTTTGGGGTAGCGGTTGCTTGGGTGTCTGCTTTGGAGGTCTCTGCTGCTTAGGCAGATTTTTATTTAGAGCCTTCGAGTATGTTTTTGTGTGTTTATGTGTTTGGTTTGCTGTCGTGGTAGGTCTGTGTGAGACTGGAATTGTAGTGAGTGTGGTTTCCTTCTCCTCCTGACTGGTTACGCCAGTACTGAGTTGAGAGAGCTTAGCCTCCAGTTTGGCTATAAGGTTGAATCTCTGACATGTGTTGGAATTTGTTGGGAGGAGGAGAGGGTTGTCTGTGTACATAAGGCAGTTGTAACATTGCCTCAAGATTCCCAGATTCACCAGCTGGACCGGAGAGGAGATTGACAACTGACCATTGGACATGCTAGAATAGTATTGGGAATTCCTTTATAATTGAAAAAAGGGCCAGTGGGGAACAAGGTGCTCAAGGGGAGTTTGTGAGGGTGTAGTGCTTTTAATTTTTTAATGCTGACTTGTATAATTGCTTTAGTGAGCAATTGCCAGGCTTTAGAGTAGGAATAGGGTGTTTATTATGAGAACTAGATCAGTTCTAAGGGAAAAAGTGAAGAGCAGACTTTGTGGAGCCGAGAATGGTTTAAACCCAATTAAGCGGAGCTGCCCGATGCTGCGCTATGCGCAAAGCTGCACCAAAGCGGGTTTTATACAGGGGGACTTGAAAGAGCTAGAAATTGGCCCAAAATGGCCAATAGACTACCAGATTCTTGTGCTGGGAACACTCCTCCAGGGATAGATAGGCTGCTCTAAGCTCCCCACTGCCACTGGTGAACAAAGAAGCCTCCCTTTATCCAAGAAAGGAAATGGGCAACACAGGAACTTTTCAAAAGTCCAGAATGCAGCAAAGCCTGTATTTGGACTACTCTAGGTCAGGAAAGACGGGAAACAAGGATAATTTTTTTTTGTTTGTTTTTAAAGCTCCAATACATAGCACAAACAGAAAACTGTAATTCTAAGTGGAACGGGATGATGAAACAGGAGGGAACATCAAGAAACAGTGAGAGACTGGGATTTTGGATGCAGACCTTTAAGGAGAATAACAATAATCATATGAAATATATATTTAAAGTAGCAGAAAGTATCCTAAAGACTAAGCCAACACAGAAATGGAGAAAGGAGATTCTTCTGATAGAATTGACTGCAATTAGGGATATAGACAATAGGCAAGCAGGAGCTGGAGTTTATTGGATAAAACTGGCAAAGGAACCAAGGTATTGGGAACAAATAACTAGACCGGGAAAGATGATAGAATGGGAAGATGCCAAGAATTTATTTGGACTGCAGGTTAGAGATTGCCTTCCTTAGCAAGGATTGATATCGGAGCATGGCAAAGAGAAAAAAATAGGGGAGGTCCTAAATAAAATACCAACACTAGTAAAGTTTTTAGTAGAATTTACAACAAAAGCTGCCATTAAAAAAGGAACAAGTAGTAGACCATTTAAAATACTGCATGGTAACTATATAAGAATCAGTCAGAGGAGGTTAGAAAGGATTGAGAAGAGAGACTGAATAAGCAATTCCCAAAGAAACTATTGGAGGATATATGTATGTCTTCCAAGGAATACATTCATTTGAGCGTCCACACTAACCTCGAATGAGTGTAACGCCGAATCAGAATGTCGAATTTCAAAGTGGCGAACAGTCGGAATGTCATACAAAACACCGAATGTGACATTTCCGACCGCTGTACCACCTAAACCAGCGCTACCATGGGTTAAAAGGGGGGGGGATATTGTGCGTTTCATACATATTGCGTTCGGAAAAAGGAGAATTTGCTGCTCTACTTTCAAACATTTCCCAGTCGGCCATCTACCGGCCGACCAAATGAATGTATACCATCTTCCAAATATGCAACAAAATCTGGAAGATTTAGGATTTTTGCTTGGAAGTGTTATTTTTACACCCCCAAGTAGACTCCAGAGAATTTTTCCTCAGGTAGACAGCAAATGTTGGAAATGTGACAGGAAGAAATAGGTAATTGGGAACATATTTCCTGGGAGTGAGGTGAGTTGACGGACTTTAAGGATTCCCTGTGGGATGCACCGACAGAGGTGCTGGGTGAGCAGATTGGTGTGTTGAGGAAGATGATTTTTCTGAGCTGTGATACAGCATTGGAATTGCTTAGACGTGGTATGGTGGCTGCCAAAAAAGCAATTACTAGGAAATGTAAATAAGAATCTAAACCATCTATACTAGAAGTATTGAATATAGTAACAAAAACAAAACAACTGGAATTGAGATCTTTAGAAAAGATGTTTGATTGAAAAGTGATTGGGTAGATTATAACTGAAGTATATTGTTTGCAAGTGGGAGTGTGTCAGTATGGTTTGTGATGTAAAATGCTTGCACCTAGGATTGTGTTGGTGTGGTTTATTTTCATTTATATACATTTATAATTGCCTGTGTTGTAAGTGATGGTTTAATAAAGATGGTTCTTGTTTAGAAAAAAAGCCAGGAATTGAATAATTTATAAAATGTTGCTTAGGTTATATGGTATATAGCAATTTATGTAAAGTATAATGATCTGATGTCAATCTTCATCTTTTCATTGACCAGTGGGTTTGGTTCTGAAATCTGAACCGAATTGGCCTTTCTACAGCCTGCAAGGACCAAAACCTCCGAAGCTTTTTCCCCACTCATAATGCTCCTCTCCATTTTACCTCAGGTCTCGTTTGCTGCTGCTTCCAGTGTCAGACATGTCAGCAAATCTCTCGAGCTAAGTACAATTATATTTTAAAAAATTCTCTATCTAACTGTTATAGTCTCCCTTTTTCTTCACTTGTCTCTTATATTCGATTTAGAAGCTCCATACTATATGTTTTCTCCTTTTGCACCCTTTTTCACTTCAGTGAAGTCTTCGCTACCATAGTTGACAGACTTTTTCAATTTTCTCATTTTCTAGTTTAAAAAAGTGTTTGTGTGTGTATATATATATATATATATATATATATATATATATATATATATATATATATATATATATATATATACCAGAGATTTTGAATTAGTGCTTCTGCTGTATACAGACATGCACCTTCCTCCCCACACACAAATACAAGCTCTGTCCTACATAAAAGCAGGAGGCTGTGCCCCCCACACACCCCCTACTGAAATATTGTAAATCATAGGTCACACTACATACAAAAACACACAAAACACCACCACACAAGCTACATTCTCCTTGCACGCACACATCACAGCAACAAAACACAGTAACACACCACAACCCCTACCCAAAACCCTTGAAACATAAACACTTACCTGAATCCATAACCACAGCAAAACACCAGAAGCGCTAATTCAAAATCTCCTGTATGCAAGGTTTTGAATTTCGCACTTCTGAGTTTTCGTTCTTTTCAGGATTCCACATTATGGGCGCAAATAGTATTTCGAGCTTCTAAAGGGAATCCATATATATACATATATGTATGTATATGTATGTATATGTGTGTGTATATATATATATATATATATATATATATATATCTATATAAAACATTTGCTTTCTTTGTCTACCATTGTTGGTAGCACTTCTCTATACACTTTCCTTTTCTTTCTAAGGATACTTTTCTACTGTTGGGTAGACTATGCCTACTGTTGCTGGTAGCACTTAACTGTAATTTTCCCTCTGTCTTTATTTCCAGTTGTCTTTTTGTGTCCTGCTGTTCTTTTTTCTATAGATATGTCCGATGGCCAATAAAGGAAAGGGCACTTCCGGCTTTAAAAAATGCAATAAGTACAAGAGGAAAATGCTTAATTCAGATAGTCTTTGACTATGTGTTTATCACTTAGGCTTGTTACATCTAGAGGAAGACTGCTCAGTATGCCATGGATTCAGTCACCGAGCCATAGTTGAACGAAAGAATAAATTAATGTTGAAAGGCGTGCTTAAGTTTTCTTTTGAGGAGGCCTTATCTGGTTCCAAAAGTAAGATGGACCCTTCTTTTTCTTCAAAAACTGAAAAAAGTAAGAAAAGATACTCAGTGCAGACTTCCCTTTTGGCACCACTGGCTAAGAAATCTAAAATATAGTTTCCGAAAATGCCTGTGGAACTGAAAGTTTCGGCTCTGAGTCTATTAACATCTTTGGCTCCAGAGCAGACATTACAAAAACAGGACAAAACCTCGGAAACTGCAACCTCAGTTCCATCCACTATATCTGCATCGACACCTACAGTTCCGAAAAGAATTCTTGAAGAACCGGAGTTGATGCTTCCAAGAACACAATATTCTCCATCTGTAGATCTCTTGTGCAGGACATTTGCCAAGTCCCTTTTTGGAGAGACCTAAATCTCTGTCCACCCAATCAGTTCGCTCCATCAAGAGCTTATCAGAATTGGACGTACTGAGGCTAGTGGATCATGTTCTTATGGCGAGAAGATTGCCTCCTATGCCATCGGTTCCAACTACCTCTAGTTCTGGAACTACTTTCTCCACGACTCCACCATATCTTCCTCCTCTGATCTCATCTGTGGTTTTGGAGACCCAGGCTCCGATTCCTCCGACACAGATTGTTTCAGCTCTGGTCAGATCTTTTTCTCTGGGGCCGACTGCTAGTCTGAGCTCTTCAGTCCTCTCGAAACTGGAGTGCTCCTGGGATGAGGGGTTCCACTGTTGGTTCAAAGGGACAAGTGTCAGCTCCAGTTTTTTGGGGGCTGTCCCCGCACCTCGGGGCCTCGGCACGTGTGAGATCTGCTCCCACTTTGATGTCGGGGGCTGTCTCTTCAGAGCAGGGACTGACCTCAGTTCCGAGGCAGTCATTCTCTGTTCCGGGCTCCTTTCCCTCTTTGGGAGAACCTGCCTGCCAGACAATGGCGAGGGCTTTGTCCTCGGTGAGCACCCATTCATCTGCCTTCCCATCAGAGTTAATCCCCGACACTTGTTCTCTGACTCTCAACCATCCTCTGCATTGCGACAGCGAGGGCCGAAACTGCAGGATACACCTGTTCAGGTTTTATCCTCTTCTGACTCTTGTTCAGATTTTCCCACTGAAGAAATTGCTCACAAGAGAAAGTGCAAGAAGAAGCACTTGGATTCCCCAGAAGAATCTGTCACTGAAAATAATGCCTATTATGAACGGAGGGTTCCCCTAGGTCACCTCCTGAAGATGTCTCCTTTGGAAACATCCTTGAGATCCTTAAACAGAGGGATGGCTGGAAGCCCTAACATCTTTCTGCAGAGGAGTCAGTGTACCTGCAACCTTCCTGCTCTTGCCCAGCTACTTCTTGGGTAACTCCACCAGCTGACAGTTTTGTCAAGCTGATCACGCAGAAGGCGTGGAGGTCTCCTAATTCCATAAAACCGATCCTTAAAAGACCAGATAAAATTATTTCAGCTCCTAAAGATGTTTAATTCTGGCCTAAAAGGTTAGCAGTAGATGCCTTGCTGGTTGCAACAGCCACAAAGAAAGAACTGTCTGAGGAGAGTTCCCCTATCCATCCTCCCATTTGAGAGTCGCGGGTGATGGATGGGTCGGCTTAGCGGGTATAAGCTTTATCGACCTTTGCCCTAGGGTCATTGAACTTTATGGCACATTTTATTAGACTCCAGAGAGATCTGATTAAGGAGTTATCAAATTCCCCTGAAAGAGCCGTATCTAAAGTAGTTCAAGAAAAGGTTGCTTCTCAGTTGGCCACCCTCGAATCTTTATCCAACTCATCCATGAGGCTCATAGCACATGCAGCCAAAGGGATAACCAGAGTAGCAGATTCTGGCGTAGCCATACGGAGACACACCTGGATGCACTTATGCAAATTTGTGGAGCCAATTAAGCCTTTGTTCGTCAATGCACCTTTTGACAGATTTTCTCTTTTTGGCCCAAAGGTTCAAGAGACCTTGTCTAGATGTGAGAAATATGGGAAGACCCTCTCTGCAGTGGGCATACGTTTTTCTACTCCTCGACGGTCCTTCTCTAGGAACCAGTGGAATGGGAAAATGTGGTTCACGAAAGTCCCAAGGGCCTTTCCAAAACACATGTGGTAGCAGCGTCCCCAGGAGCAGAAGGGGGAGTTGTAATGGAAGACACCATCCACATGGCAGAGGTGACCCACAAAATCAGGGTTCCAGAGATTCTTTCTCGGCCAAACCCTACCAGCACTCCTGAAATGAGACATGATTGCTTGCCTCTGGAAGCAGTCGGGGGACGATTATCCTTACACCAACAAGCCTGGCTTGGAATAACTACAGATGTTTGGGTGCAAAGGATTATTACCACAGGATACACCATTCTCTTTTACACCCTTCCCAAAAAATTCAGAAGGATCACCAATGTTCCACTCAGTCAGAGAGAACCTGGAGTTCAAGAAATTAAAAAAACTACTGGAAAAAAAAGTCATCCAACACGTCCACTCAGACCAGAAAGAATCCGGAATTTACTCAAGGTTCTTTTTAGTGCCAAAGAAGACGGGGACTGGAGATCAATTTTGGATCTCAGTGTTTTGAGCAAATCTGTTTGACAAAGTTCCTGATTGTCACGGTTCACTCCATCCTTCCCTTTTTTAGGAAAGGACAATTGGACATGCTCAGTAGAGCTCCAGGATGTGTATTACCACATCAGGATGGACAAGCAGTCCAGAAGATTTCTCTGCTTCTGGCTGGAAGTCAGTCACTATCAATTCAGAACCCTGCCCTTTGGTCTCACCACAGCCCCCAGGGTATTCAGAAAATGCATGGCAGTGGTAGCGTCTCACTTGAGACTACATGGACACAGAGTGTTTCCTTGTTTAGACCACTGGCTCATCACTGCTCCCACCAAGCATCTCTTAGAAAAATCAAGGGACTGTGTCCTTCAGACTTGTGCCAACCTCAGAATCACAATAGACTATGAGAAATCTGACGTGATAGCAATGCAGAATTTGAAATTTATATGGGGCAAATCTGAATACAAGCACTTGCACAGTTTCCCTTCCCTTTCCCTGTTTAGAAAAGATCAGATTTCAAGTCAGGAGAATCAGCAGCAGCAAGACAGTAGCCGCATGTCTGGTTCTTCAGGCTCTAGGTACTATGGCAGCAACCATTACCTCGGTACCTCTAGCAAGATTCCACATGAGGATTCTACAGTGGCTTCTGGCATCTCAGTGATCCATTCTTCATCAGGCGATGTCACATCATATTTTAGTGACCAACCATTGCAAAATGGATCTTCTCTGGTGGATTCACTGTACGGATATTCTAGTGGGAAGGCCTTTCATATGACAGCTCCAGGCCATAGTGACCACTGATGTCTCCCAGATCAGATGGGGGGGGCATTATCTAGGCAGGACAGTCCAAGGCACTCTGTCACTTACAGAGGACAGCTTGCATATCAGTGTTCTAGACATGAGGGCAGTACTGTTAGTGTTGTAGGCCTTTCAAGCTGTCCTTCCTCCAGTGACAATTGCGATCCAGACAGACATGTCAGTCGTTTGGTACATCAGCAAACGGGGGGGGGGGGGCAAGTCTTATCCCTTTGTTGAGAAGCATTCAGAGTTTGGGAGTGGGCAATCTTTTCCAACCACTTTCTAATAGCAGTGTGCGCATCCCAGGGACTTACATTGGCATATGCTAAGTAGATGCATCCTCATGCCTCACAAGTTGTCTCTCAACCCGAAAGAGGCATGCCTTTACTCTGATACCCTTAATCCCTCAATTCCTGAAGAAAGCAACCAGGTTGAAGACTAAAGTGATCCTCATTGCCCCATTTTGGCCTCGACAGATTTGGTTCCCCTTCCTGTGGCCTCACCTGATTCAGCAACAATGAACTCTGGACCCAACTCCGTATCTATCCCATCCACAGGGATTATTTCACCCGAACCTTCAAAACCTAAAGCTCACACTGTGGCTTCTGCACTTCCATTGATTACAAGGTATAACATTATGTCTTCTCCAGTCCGTCAGATTATTTTGGCTTCGCACAAACCCTTCACTAGAAAACTTTATTGTAGCAAATGGCAAATTTTCTCATGTTGGGCTGAATAATCATATAGACCCTTTCTCAGCCCCCATCACAAAAGTTTTAGAGTTTTTGTCCTTACTTTTTGAACAAGGAACTTCTGCCTCTACCATCAGGATTCGACTAGTGGCCATTTCAGACTTTCACAATGGGTTACAGGAGGTCTCATTAATGTGTGTTTTTGAAAGGAACCTTGATGCTGAAGCCTCCTTATAAAGATCCATATGTTCCATGGGATCTCAGGTTGGTTCTTCAGACTTTGATATACCCCCTTTTGAGCCTGCAGTCACTTGTGAGCTAAAGTACTTGTCTTGGAAAACAACTTTATAGCTATTACCTCTGCTACAAACATTTCAGAGATTCAGGCATTGTCTTGTAAATCACCATATTTGATTTTTCACCCAGATAGGGTTCCTTTAAGGACCAATCCATCTTTCTACCAAAGGTTGATTCAGAGGCAAATATTAATCACACTACAAATTTACCAGTTTTCTTTCCAGAATTTTCAAACAAAGATGAATACTCTCTGCACTTGTTAGATGTCCACAGACAATTGGATTTCTACCGTAATAGATTAAAATCTATCAGAAAATCTGATTAACTGTTTGTTGCCTTTTCTAGTGCTAGACTAGGTAGACCTGTATCCAAAGTTACACTTTCTAGATGGTTGAAAGACTGCATATCCTTCATGTACATCAAAAAGAATGTTAAATTATCTGGACCTGTTAAGGCACACTCTACCAGAGCTATAGCCATTTTAACAGTTTTTCACTCCAGAACCTCCTTGGATGACATACCCCACATACCTTTATTACTTATTACAAATTGGATTTGGCCTCCAGGGGAAGAACGTCCTTTGGTTCTAAGGTGCTCAGGAATATACTTCTGTGAGTCCTCCCAAGGTAAAAAGTAGCTGGGGACTCTGTCCCACAGGTCAAGGAATAAATGAAGATTGACAACGTCAGATAAAGAAGTTATGTATTCACCATAACATTCCATCTGTGTTGTCGATTTTAATTTATCCTTGATGCCCCTCCCTCCAACTCCCATCCTTTGATGTCTCTTGGTGGAACGAGTTGTGTCCTTATTTACTATTTCTTTAGCCATCGCATACCAGATATGGTCTCCGCAAAAGTGCTTTCAGGATGCATATCATTCTGTCTGTCGATCAGCAAACTCGATCTGAGGTAAAATGGAAAGGAGCATTATGGGTAGGGAAAAAGCTGAAGAGTTTTTTTGTCCTCACAGGCTGTAGTATGGCTGAGTCGGTTCCGATTTTGGAACCGAACCCCCAGGTCAAGGATAAATGAAGATCGACAGCACAGATGGAACGTTATGGTGAGTACATAACTTCTTTTTTGTAAAGGTGAACTTGTTAATACAGTTTGATTTCTTTTGTATAAATGTAAATTTGCCTATGTCACAAGTGAAAATTCAGTAAAGGTGTTTTAAAAAGTGTGATGAAAGGGTCAAGCTGATCCCAGGGAATCTCTAAGATTTTCAGCCCTCCTCCTCCAATTTTTCCAAGGGATTTTCTATCGCCTCATCCAATTTTGGCAAAAAGAGAATAAACAGTTTGAACAAAATATAGGTAAATAGACAATCTGAAGTAGTTTACTTACTTTGGTGTTCAACCTGTGGGATACCAGATCCGTATCAGATCCAAGACGGCAACTTTACTAGCATCTGCTCCAAGCTCCTCCCCTTACCCATAACATACCTCCACTACTTTCCAACCCCCAAATCTCATTTGCCGCGAATAGCTAAATCATCATGATCTCCAGAGCTCCAGGTTGTAAGTGGATAAAAAAACTTTGAAAAATCTCTTTTTCTCTCTAAACTGTAGGTAGTGATAGTGTAGGTTCTCCTTTCTCCTCCCCTTCGCTTGGCGCATGGAGTTTTCCAGTTTTAGAGTTGTTAACTTAGTTTAGAGCAGTTGTGTGTGTTTTTGCTTCCCCTCCCCCTCAGTGTGTTCTGTGTCTGTGTGTAATGAGTGGGTGTTTTCAGTGAGAAATAAATAACACTTTTTTCAGTTACTCTTTCCTCTGACACCATGGCTGATAAGCCGATGTTTAAAAGATGCTCTGGGTGTGGCCATAAGTTATCCTCTGCGGATGGCCACACTCTTTGTATTATGTGCTTGGGTGTGGCCCATCTTAGCACAGACTGCACTATATGCTTGAGGTTTAACCTTGCGTCCTCAAAGACAGGAAGGCCAAGTTGGCCCTGAAAGGCCTTCTTCCCCCTTCTGAGACAGTTGTCTCATCTTCGGTTTCGGTCACAGCGGCTGCAGTGGCTGCCTCTCCTTCTTCTCTTCCCCTGGCTTCTCCTCCCTACCAGCCTGGGACTCAACCTCCTGTGCAAAAGCCTGCTGAAGCAGAGCGGAAAAGGGGCAGATAGAAGGAGAGAGTCGAAGTCAAGGGAAAAACGCAAGAGGTCTTTGGACCTCCCTTTACTGGTCAGGACTCTTAGGATCCGTGACTCCCCTCGGCTCCAATCTCTGAGGTTTTTCCCGGAGTTGGAGGAGACACGTTCAGCTTCTAGGGCCTTGGTGCCCTGACCCGCAAGGTCGGAGTCCGTGAACTCATCGATGTCCACCCTGTCTTTGAGGTCGATATGGATAAAATGACGAGGAGGTTCACTCGTACTCGGATTCAGATGGGGATTTTGCCTGCCCCCTGTCCCTAAGGAGGGAGGAGCTTGCTTCCTTTTTTCCAAACGATATCCCCTTCTCCGATCTGTCCATAGGGTTCGGAGTATTCGGATCTGAGGATGGCTTTAGAAAGGGGGTCGGCGCAGAAGATACCTGCTTCCTTGACGCCGACAGCTGCCTGGAGTGTGTCGGATCCGAGCCGCTCCCAGAGCTGGAGTTTAGGTGTCTGATCCGAGGAAGTTGAACTTTTTTTCATTGGCTCCGCCTTTGTCGGGCCAAGTTCTGTCCCTCGGAGCTCTGTCCACTTCGGGCCCAGCGCTGATTCTCTTGTCGGACCCGGGGAGACCGGCCTTCTTATTGGTTTCTCAGGAGGTTCGCTGTTCCTTGGCATTTGACATGGTAGAAAGGGTTCTTTCCGCTGGATTAAGACCACCCAGACCCCCTCTGCCCTTTCTACGATCCCCTTCATTTTACCAGAGGGACAGCCCATCTTCGAGGATCCCCAGACGGTTACCCTTGAGGAACAAGTGGCTTGCGAGCCCACCTCCCGCAGAGCCCCACCGGAGACGTGCCTCGCAAGCATACGTGCAAGAGAAGACACTTGGACTTCCCCGAGTCCCTCACTGAGGACTTGGATTATGGCAAAAGTTCCCCTAGGTCACCTCCCGAGGATGTCTCCTTTGGAGACATTATGGAAATCCTTTGCAAACGGGGAGGTAGGTCTGCCCCCAAATCTTCTTTTGACAAGTCCGTGTTCCTGGAGGCTTTCGGCATGGGCCCATCTATTTCCTGGGTGTCCCCTCCCACGGACCCTTTGGTGGATCTGGTCACCTCGTGAGCATGGAAGGATCCAGACACCATGGAACCAATTCCAGAAAGGCCCGACAAGATTTTGAGTTCTCCCTCGGGTAGGCCAGCATGGAACAAGGGCTCTCCCGTGGACACTATGATGGTAGCAGCAGCCACAAAGAAGGAACTTGCCCAGGAGAGTTCCTTGGTTCATTCTCCTGACGGATGATGGACCGTCTGGGGAAGCGGGTGTATGCTTCAGCTACTTTTTCTATTAGGGCGGTGAGCTACCTGGCCCATGTCACCAGACTCCAGCGCAACCTGTTAAAGAAGCTGGAGGAGCCTCCCGCTAGGTCCATGTCGTAGGAGGACAGGGTCTCGTTCTCCGTGAGGATGTCCACTTTGAAAGCAGTCTCCAAAACGTCCATGCATCTCCTTTCACATGCTACTGAAGGAGCGGCTGGGTCCGGCATGTCCATGAGGCGCAATGCCTGGCTCAGATTATGTCAATTTTCGGAGCCTTTCAAGGCGTCCTTTGCCAATGCCCCTTATGACAGCTCTACTCTTTTTGGTACGACTGTCAAAGAGATGTTAGTCCAGAGTGAGAAGGACAGGAACACACACTGTCTGCCGTCAGGATCCGCTTCTCAAACCCTCAAAGGTCCTTTTCCCGGAACCAGAGAGGGCAAAAGAAGATGTGGTTCCGAAAGTCACAGTATTCCAGTGGCACTCAGGGCTCTTCTTCCCCTCAGAGGCAGAGAGGGACAGAATGGACGCCGGCCCAGAAGCAGAGGGGGGGGGGTCTGAGGAATTTTGGGTCTCGAGAACCTTTCTCGGACAGACCCGGGCAGCAACCCTGAGGGGTGGCCCCGGCTGCTCTACTCTGGAGGTTGTCGGGGGATGATTGTCCTTGCACCTAGCGGTATGGGAGTCCATAACATCAGACTGCTGGGTGCTTCAGATCATATCCAGAGGATACTCTATCCCCTTTGTGGGTCCGCACAAATCTCCCAAACACCTCCAGGACATATCACCCATGCAAAGGGAGGCAGCAGCACAGGAAATTTCCAAGCTGCTAGAAAAATGAGCTATCAAAACTGTCCCCCCAAATTAGTCCAGATCGGGCTTCTACTCCAGGTTCTTTTTGGTGCCAAAGAAAACGGGGGACTTAAGGCCCATTCTGGACCTTTCTACCCTGAACCTGTCAGTTGCCAAAGAGAAGTTCCAGATGGTCATATTACAGTCCATCATGCCGTACCTGCAAGAGTGTGACTGGGTCTGCTCGTTAGACCTCCAGGATGCTTACTATCACACAAAGATGCACAGAAGCTCCAGGAGGTTCCTCCACTTCTGGCTAGGAGTCCATCATTACCAGTTTCGAGCCCTACCCGTTGGTCTCACCACAGCCCCCAATGTGTTCACCAAAGTGATGGCGGTAGTAGCGGCTCACCTGAGGCTTCAGGGTATTCAGGTTTATCCGTACCTGGACAATTGGCTCCTCACTGCTCCCACCAGGCATCTATTCTCCCAAACCAGGGATTATTTCCTGACCCTTGCCCTGCATTTGGGGATCACAATCAACGCATCCAAATCACTCCTAGATCCTGTACAGGTGATAGACTACATTGGCGCAAGGATAGATACTTTACAGTGCAAAATCTTCCTGACCTCGGAGAGAGAGTGCAAAACCTGAGGATGCTTATCTCCCTGATTCACCATTCTCATCTCCCAATGGTGGAATCAGTGTTGACGGCCTTAGGATCAATGGCAGTGACCATAACACTTCTCCCGTGTGCCCGGTTACACATGATAATTCGACAGTGGACCTTAGCTGTACAATGGTCCCTGTTGGAATTGCCATTGGCATATCCAATTCAACTCAGTCGAGTCTATCAGTCATCCCTCATGTGGTGGATGTCTTCTCCAGACATTTTGGAGGGACGAGCCTTTGTTCCAATCCTGGCCCAAGCCACAGTGACCATGGACGCCTTTCAACTCGGGTGGGGGCAGCATTGTTCGGGCACGACAGTCCAAGGCCTGTGGTCCCCGGTAGCGACCAACTTGCACATAAATGTTCTAGAGATGAGGGTGGTCCTTGTAGCGTTGCAGGCCCTTCGTGCCTTTCTTCCTCTGGGAACAATTGTAATTCATTCAGACAACATGTCATTGGACTGGTATATCAACAAACAAGGAGGGACCAGATCTTACCCCCTTTGTCGCGAGGCCATGAGAGTGTAGGAATGGGCAATCTCCACTGGTCGTTTTCTCATCGCAACGCACATTCCGGGCCGGTCCAACATCCTAGGGGACAGGCTAAGTAGGACTGTTCTGATGCCTTACGAGTGGTCTCTGAATCTTTCAGTAGCAGAACAGATCTTCCGCAAGTGGGGTCAACCTTGCTACGATCTCTTCGCATCTCCTTTCAATGCAAAGTGCAGCGAGTTTTTCGGTCTGAACCCCCGGCCAGAGAAGTTCCCCAGAGATGCTGTAGTTCATGTTTGGCCTCTCCCGGTCTTCTGTATGCTTACCCTCCAGTACCTCCTATTCCAAGGTTTCTACAGAAAGCTTGTCGACTGGCGAGCAAAGTGATCCTCATTGACCCGTTTTGACCTTGTATGGTTTCCCTTCTTTTGGTCTCACCTTCTGGCTCCACCTTGGATCTTAGATCCCATTCAGGATCTGATTTCACACCCTTCGGGGGTTCCTCATCCGAATCTGGACAGTTGGAAGCTCACAGCTTGGCTGCTGCAGTTCCCATGATTGCTAGAACTCCTGGATTATCCTCCTCAGTTAGGTCTATTTTGCTGGCTGCTCATAAGTCTTAAACCAGGAAGGTTTATCGCAGCAAGTGGAAATGTTTTTCCCTTTGAGCCTATCAAAGGAGTTTAGACCCCTTCACGGCTCCTATTTCCACCATTCTTAATTTTCTAACTGATATTTTTCAACACGGAGTTAGTTCTTCTACTGTCAAGGTTCAGTTGGCTGCCATTTCTCATTTTCATGTGGGTGAGAATTCTGCCTCTCTAGCCTCCTCTGGACTGTGTAAAGCATTTATTAAAGGCACCTTTTTGTTATCCCCCCCCCCCCCCGGTCAAGGATCCTGTTCCCCCATGGGCTCTTACTATGGTTCTTCAAGCTTTGGTTCCTCTGCCTTTTGAACCTGCTGCAACAGCAGATCTGAAATATTTATCTTGGAAAACAGCTTTTCTGGTAGCTATTACCTCTGCCAAAAGGGTTTCAGAACTGCAGGCCTTGTCCATCAAAATTCCTTACATGATTTTTCACAAAGATAGGGTTTCCCTTCGGACCAATCCATCCTTTCTTCCTAAGGTGGCATCACCAGTCGTCATCAATCAGACCATCAATTTGCCTGTGTTCTTTCCTAATTTTCCTAACAAGATGGAATAGAAACTCCGCCTGGTGGATGTTCATAGACAAATCTATCTACACAGGACAAAAAATTTCCGTAAATCTGATCAATTCTTTGTATCCTTCTATAAACCTTTTTGGGGGAAACCTGTTTCCAAGGTCACTATTGCTAGATGGATTTCTTCATGCATCCTTCAGGTCAATAAGGACAGAGGCATGTCTCTTCTGGGTCAGGTGAGAGCTCATTCCACTAGATTGATGGCTACGTCTGCGGCCTTTTGGTCTAGAGTGTCTTTGGATGATATTTGTTCTGCATCTACTTGGTCCTCATCTCTCATATATTTATTTCTCATTACAAATTGTATTTGACTTCCAGAATGAGAGCATCCTTTGGTTCTGCGGTGCTTCGGAATATCCTTCCATGAGGGCCTCCCAAGAGTTTGGTAGCTGGGGACTCTGTCCCACAGGTTGAAGACCAGATGAAGTAAACTACTTCAGATAAAGAAGTTATGTACTCACCATAACATTCCATCTGAGTAGTTCTATTTCATTTGTCTTCAACTGTCCCTCCCTCCTTCCCCCGGACCTTGGCATATGAACAGCCTATGGGTTGCAGTTATAGGTCATAAGCATTTTTTCAGTTCGGGTTATCAGTATAAGGTGCAGCAAATTCGATCTGGGGGTTGGAAGGTAGTGGAGGTGTATTATGGGTAAGGGAAGGAGCTTGGAGCTCAGAGCAAATGCTAGTAGAGTTGCCAGCTTGGATCCGAAACGGATCCGGTATCCCACAGGTTGAAGACAAATGAAGTAGAACTACTCAGATGGAACGTTCTAGTGAGTACATAACTTCTTTTTTAAAAAGAAATGGCAAGTAGGTTAGGAAAAACAAAAAAAAGTCTGATTGACTGTTCCAGAGACCTTGTCATCTCCTCTCATCCTGGCCCCTTTTTTCTTCCAGAAAGTCTGAATTTCTATTTTTTTTCTTTGGCAACAGTTTCAGATAAATGAGTTTTGAAAATCATTCATTATGGTTACAGATGGCAGTGGAGGAAATTACACCATTCCAGGGGTCCTTCCTAATCCTCCATATCAAATTCTCTTGTTTCCACTGGTCCTTCATTACACGCTGCCCTCAGGAGTGATAGAACCAATTCTTCCTTTCCAGATGGGGTGCCAAAGACAGTAAATTGTTGAAGACCATTTCTAGATCTTTCTTTCCTAAGCCTGTTTGTGATAGTGCCCAATTCAAAATGATGTCACTTCACCACCTATTACCATTTCTTCCTCTCTCATATTTCCTGGTAACACTAAACTTAAAAGATGGTTATTATCACATACCTATTCATCCAGAATTCAGATGTTTAAGGTTTTGTGTGTCTGGATGACATTATCAGTTCTCTGCCTTACTGTATGGGCTATCCACTGCTCCCATATTGTTCACAATGTGTTTAGCTCCAGTTATAGTTCATTACAGCCTACGGGTTATCTACATTTTTCCATACTTGGAAAACTTGCTTATTTTTTCAGAGACTTTTTTCAAAGTGTCAAGAATCTGTCTCTCTTACACAAGATCTGAAATTCAACAAGATCATTTATAAGTCTTTCTTGACTGTTTCAGATAAGATTGTGTCCCTGGGATGTCAACTAAACATCTCAGTCAAATAGCTTTTCTCTCACAGGAAAAATAGATCTTTATCTAGATCTATTTCTTCAGTCACTGTGAGAGAATACTTCATGATTTTGGGTCTCATGGCATCTGTGATTTTCATGATAACCCTGGCAAACTCCACATGAGAAAGATGCAGTGGTATCTGAAATTTCTTTGGTCCCAGCATCAGCACCCTTTATCTTTTCAAATCCCAGTGCTGGGGTTTGTCAGAAGAGACATTTTTTGGTGGATGTAACAGATATTCCTAAATCCAGGTCTCTCTCTCTCCCTCCTACTTTAACACTGTCAGTTAACACAGACCCCACAGGCTTTTCTTGAAGAGCAGTTTCAGGAGGGATAAACATCCAGGAGATGTAGGACATCAAAGAGTGACAACTCTCCAAACCGTCTTTGTTCCCCAGGACCTCTTCAGGTGGTTACAGACAATACCACAGTTGTGGTACATCAACAAGGGGTTACCAGGACGTACCTCTTTTGCAGACTAGCCATTTTAGCCTGGAATATAGCTTCACAGCACAGTCTCACTCTACAGGCATCCTACATTCCGTCAGAGCACAATTGTGTGGCAGACAAGCTTAGCAGGACCAGGGCAGACCCTCATAAATGTAAATTAGATCAGGGGTCTTCAAAGATTTGATCCCATCTGTGGGGAGTTCCTCATATAGACCTCTTTGCCTACTCTCTGAACAATCAATGGACAAGATTCTGTTCTAGGACTTCATTCAAGAAGGCTTTGAAGACAGATGCTTTTTCTTTTCGTTGCATAGGAATGATCCTGCATGCTTTTCCACCCTCTCCAGTAATATCTGGGGTACTTCTGAAGATTCAGAAGGACTCACCCAAGATAATTGCGGTGACTCTTTTCTGGCCCAGGCAGCCATGGTTTTCCTCTGCTTTTGGAAATGGCCAGGTTCAATCTGCCACAAGCTTCCTCATAGACTGGCTCTACTCACACAAGAGCAGGGGTGTTAGATGCACCCCAATATCATTCATCTTCAGTTGACTGGATGATAGGGTCTTAATTCCTTTTAGACACTTTTTACTGAGTATGTGCAGTAGGTACTAAAAGAAAACCTACTACTAAAAAAAAATCATATTTTATGAAATGGAAAGGTTTCCTAGTTGATGCCAACAACATAAATACCTATTCAAGGTTAGTTGTTCTGTGGTTCTGCAATATTTGTGTGTTACTGTCGTATGGCCTTATATTATTCCTCTGTCAAGGTTCATTTATCAGGCCATTTCACCATGCCTGCCCATGGATCTTCCTCTTTGAATGCAGTCCCATGTCAAAATGTTCTTCAAAGGTGTTTTGCATAAGAGGCCTCCAAGAAAACAGGTGACCCCTCCTTTGCATCTTAATTTTGTGTAACAAAAGCTAACACTCGCTCCATTTGAACCAGCTAATCTAGCTGACTTGAGGTTCTTAACATGAACAGTTTTACTGACCTCTGCAAGAAGGGTATCTGAGTTGCGAGCTCTTATGGTGAGTCAACACTATCTAGCTTTCCATAGGGACAGGGTTTCTTTGAGAGCTAATCCTTTTATGCCTAAAATGGTGTCCAAGTTTACTTAAAGGCAAACTTTTCGTCTCCCTGTTTTCTTTCCTGAACCTAAAAATGAGGGGAAAGGATACTCCATATTTTGGATGTCCACAGAAAACTCTGGTACTATCTTGACAGAACTAAGTCTTTCAAATCTTCAGATCAATTATTCATTTCTTGTGAAGGTACAAAGGGAAAACCTTTGCCAAAACAGACTATTTCCAACTGGCTTCATAAGCCTATTACCTTTTGTTATACTTAGCATAACAAGACTATTCTAGGCAGGTTTAAGGCCCACTTTACCAGGGTTATCCATGGCTTTTTAGAAAGGATTGTGTTCTAGAAGTATTTTAGAAGCTGCTACTTGGTCATCTGTATGTATTTTTACAAAACACTATAAGCCTGAATCCTTGGCTAGGTCCAGATCAAGATTTGCTCGGACCATTCTCCAAGGGCTCCTGGAGTCTTCTCCTTCCACCTCCCAAATGTAGCTTAGCTAAGGTAACTAAGCCTTAGCTAACTAAGTCAACGTGAGCAGTGATCAATATTATGAACAGTAGTATAGCTGTGTAAGTAAAGCTACCATAACAGTAGATGTTTGAATGATCACTTCTGCAGTACTCTCACTCTCTCCATCAATCCTCCTTTTTGTTTGGTGTGTTTTTTTTATTCCAGGGTGTGGTCATTTATTTTTTGTTCCTTACACTGACCTTTTAGGGCTCAGCCTCCCTCTCACTGCTAGCAGGAAAGCGCTGAAGAGCTTCACACCCAAACTTGTCTTTTAGTCAGATCACCTCATGCTGCCTGACAGTATGAGCACGTGGAAGGTGCCCTGAAGCTTTGGAAGCTGTCTGGTAGTTGTATCCTAGGCAGGATATAACAAATAGCTGAGACTAAGGCTACTGCAGCAATGATCATTCAAACATCTACTGTTATGATAAGTTTTGCTTACACAACTGTACTTTCTCCATACTTCTGGCATGACTCCAGTGGAGAGACTAAGATTATGTAGGCTTATTAGCAAGTCTGTGAGACAGTGTCTGGTACTTAAAAAGAGGCAACCTGGCACATTATCAGGACCTATGGAGTTCATAGGTTCATAGGTAGGTACTAGACTGTCGTCTCTAGGGCCTATACAAGCCCAGCCAAAAAGGTACTTTGGCTTTTGCCACCCAAGAAAATTATTTTCCTGTGACACTGTCGAGCAGAGCCACAGAAGTGATTCCCGGGGTGAATTCCCCATTTCCCATCCAGTCATCAAGATTTTTCTTGAAGAGTGCTAATGAGGAGCTTAGATTGATATAGATAGGTAGTTTATTCCAGAGTATGGGAATTATCTGGGACAGGAATCTATCTCTCCGGCATGTTCTGTTTATTGTGGTGACAAGGTTTAGGTCCCTAGAGCGTGAAGCTCGGAGGGATTGGAATTTCTTTAAGTGGAGCATGTCCAACAGCTCTGGGTTTGACATAGCTTTGTATGTTAGGCAGAGATCACCTCTGAGTAGACGATATACGACAGAGTAAAGCTGGAGTCTTTTGAGACGGTCTGCGTAGGGCATCTGTTTGAGGCCGGTAATCCTCTTTGTGAGGTATTTCTGCGGTCTTTCCAGTTGTTGTAGATGTCTTGTGAGGTACATACCAAAAAGGGTGTTGTACTCTATAATGGGTCTAATGAGTGATGAGTAGAGGGGAACAATGACCTCTTTTTTTCTGGATGAGAAACCTTTTGTGATGAGGTGTGCCACGTAGAAGAATTTCCTGACTACTGTGGCGATGTGGTTATCGAAGGAGAGACTACTGTACACCTGTGTCCCAAGGTCTCTTATCACACTTTCAGTGTTAAGTATACTACCGCCTATGTTGTAGATCATGGGTACAGAGTTTTTACCAAAGGGATGACAGTGCACTTTTTGGCATTGAGCTTGAGGCCATGGCTTTGACATGAGGCATCTGTCTCAGTGAGGCCCTTTTGTAGGATGTCCACATCGTTAGGAGTTTCGATTATGGCTCCTAGTTTGCAGTCATCTGCGAACTTCGTTAGCCAAAGACCTTCTGTGTTAGCTTGTACGTCATTGAAGTAGATACCAAACAGGAGAGGACCCAGGACTGAACCGTGTGGTACTCCACTTGTCACTGGTCGGAAGTCGGATTTGGAGTCTGCTACTTTCACAGTGTAGGTTCTGTCAGTAAGCCAGTTGGCAACCCATCTTGTGACATAGGGATTTATACCTAGTTTAGTGGGTTTATCTATAATTCCAGAGTGAGGGATGGTGTCGAAAGCCTTGGCAAGATCTAGATAGGCTGTGTGAACCACCTTACCCTCGTCTACGGCTTTGGTGACTGCTTCAAAGAAGTCTATCAGGTTTAGGAGACATGATCTGCCTTTTACAAACGTGAACTGGGTGGGGTCCAGAGTTTGGAGATTACCAATGTCTTTGTTTATAAGTTCCATGATGATACATTCCATGGCCTTGCAGACCAGGCTTGTCATGCTAATGGGGAGGTAGTTCCCGGGGTCCGTGGTGGCTCCCCCTTTGTGGAGTGGGATAACCGTCGCTGTGCACCATTCATTGGGCATAAAGCCTGAGGTGAGGCTATGATTTAACATGATACTTAGGTGGGGTGCCAGTTCGTTTTGTAGTTCATGTAGAACGCAGCCTGGGATGTTGTCAGGTCCCATGGATGCTGTGTTCTTGGCTTTGGAGAGTGTGTTTTTTTATCTTTGCAGCCGTGATTACAGGAACTTTGCATTCTTCTGGTATAGAGATGTGCCCTTTAGTGGTGAGAGCGGGGTAAAGTTAGCACTGAACCTATCTGCCAGGATGTTGGTACTATCAGTTGGGTCTGTATATTTAGTGCCATTGTGCTATAACTTAGAGCAGATCTGAGTGTTGTCATTGAGATTCTTGACATATCTATAGAATGCTTTGTAGTTGTCTTTAGAATCAGTGGCGATTTTGTTTTCATAACTAGCTTTGGAGGATTTTATGAGGGATCACAGCTTCTTACTGATGTTGACCAGGGAGCTCCTCCACTCATGGGATTTTACTCTCTTTTACAACAGTTTCTTCCTTCTGTTGTACGCTTTGTGTATGGCAGGGGACCACCAGATTGGCTTCCTTTTATTGGAGGATAGCGTCTTGGTTCTGTTTCTGATAGCATGATCCATGCACTCGTGTAAATGCTTATAAAGTGCAATTGTGTAGGATTCAGTAGTCGTAACTGTATTGTCCATCTACATGGGTGTCATGAAGTTCACTACTTCTGTCTTATGAAGCATGAAGTTGGCTTTGGAGAAATGTTTTACCGTGGTTTCCTTAATGGGGGCAGGATGTGGATATCTAGGGTGATTAGCTTATGGTTGGATCGTACCAATGAGGCATTGACTTCAGGTGTGGAACACCGGTCACTCATGTTGGTAATGACTAGATCTAGGATATTGTTGCCCCTGGTGGTGGTGTGGATAAGTTGAAAATGTTTGGTCATGGAGAGAGCACTCAGGACTTCCTCAGAAGTGATCAGATGTATTGGCATGGGCATGATAATTTCTTGTGGAAAGTTAGAGGAGATGGAGTAAAGTCTGAACTAAATTCGTCGGCCAGTATGTTGTCTTTGTCCTCGGGTAAAGAGTATATGTCACTATGTATTAACTCTGTGCATTGCTGGTCATTAGTCATAAGGTTTCTGACACAGCTGAAGAAGGTTTTGTGGCTGTCCTTAGCATTATTGGCAATTTTTAGTTCATACTTACTTTTGGAGGATTGGTTTTGTTTGAGTCCTTTATTGTTTTTTTTACAGTTCTCCTCTAGACAATTGAGTATTAAGTTTACACATACTGGATAAGATTTTGTTTGTTCTTGTTGTATAGTTTGGTTATATTATGGTTCAACCACTGGGGTTTATTCCCTAATTGACATTGTGTTTGTGTCCTTTGGAGACCCAACACTTCAGTGCATACTTTGATGTGGGCATAGAAATTATTTGCAGTTATGGTAGCATCGGGATCATTGAGATAAGGAGTGAAATTAAATTTTATCAGGTCATCAGCTAGCTGGAGTAGGTTTGTCTTAAAGTAAACTCTGAAGACAGAAGGGTTTTGTGGCAGAGTGGAACATTTCTTAGAGGATTTAGACGTCATACCTTTCTTTGCAATGCACTTGTATATCTGCAGGCTCATTACAACCAGATTTCAATGGGATCTTCTCCATCAAATCACCCATGAGCATTGTATTTATTTGTCATTATCAGAATGGGAATGGATTATTTTCTGCATAGTCTGTCATTCTGTTTCAGGTACTAATAAAATGCAAGCTTCACCACCACATCCTGCTTCTGCAAAGACTGGAAGAATATTCTTGAAAGTCAGCTTACGAGCAATAAGAGGGAATAGTCCTTTATGCTGTTTAGGTAAATATTTATAGTAGCACTGCAGAGGATAGTTCCCTGATAAATCCTACATAAGATCTTTTATGTGCCCTACAGATATGCATTGATGCTCTTAAAGACTGGATCACATTTTCTGAAGATACATGGGGAAAAAATGTTGCATCTGGGAACATACTTTCTCCAAATGCCAGCCACTGTTGACCCTTTGATAGAAAACTATCTGTAACACAAAAATATGTTACCTTGAACAACCCTTTCGTGCTGTTACTATTAATTAATAGTCATTATTTTTATTTTCCTTTTTCCTCCTCTCATATCCCTACCTTGTATCCCAATGCCTGCCAACTGTGTCTACAACTACCACACCTCTCTCATTTCCACTTCATAATTAGTTCACCTTTATGTATGTTACACTCTGTGTATAACATTGTTTATAAAGATTTGACATTACTGTGTTTAAATTAACAAGTATATATTTGTGTCATAACTGCCTTACAGCCATCTTTGCATATTGCTGTTTTTCTTTCCCTGTTTTTGTCAAAATGTCATTGAAAGTATGGCATCTTTCCCCATAATGGTCCTGTAAATGGTTCAGTTTTATCAGTGTGCTTCTGCAGTTAAATACATACATAAAAATAAACGTATTGCAACATATATGTCTGTCTCCATTGTGACAGAGAGGATACCACTGTCACCAGTGTGACATCCAGATGGCAATGTAATGTGATGTCAAGATGGCTGCCACTGATGGGTTTGAATCCCACCACTGCCAACTAAAGGTGAAGTAATAGCAAGAAAGTACACATATGTCTGTTGCAATAATTTAGTCAAGAATACATCTAGGCACTGTGAGCATAAAGGAAGTATGAATTGATGTCCTGGGAATGAACTGTAAACAGACACTTCCAGAATGGTCTGCACACAGGCCACTAACAGAGCTGAGTATTTGGCCAAAGGCCCCTTTCTCACAGCTCTCTGTGTCTCCTTAAACATGGTAACTGCCTTTCATGCAAAATATTATTCACGCACGCGCACACACACACACACACACACACACACACACAATTATCTGAGAAGACTGGCAAAAATCTCCATGTCCTCACAACCTTATCACAGTAGTAATGCCACCACCCTAGAATAGCCAGGGACTTCAGTCATCTGATGCTTTTATTAATTAAGCCAAGTATAAAAACTCCTATTACTGTTTTTCACTGGTATTAAACCTGAGCAGTCTAATGGAAGATGTGTACCACAGAACTTATAAACCAAGAGTGTAAATAATGCTTAAACTATTCTCATACAAATAGACTACAAATATATAATAAACAATGTATGCCAGCCATAAAAGCTTAAAGGTAAATAAATTAACCTTACTTAAATAATAAAGAAAATCTTCCAGTACAGATTAACATATGCATAGGATGGCACATGAAGAAATAAAATAAAAAAACAATAAAACATAGACAGGGTGCTTGCAGAAAAATATATACTTCAGAGAAGCCTAACTTCCCTGTCTGCCTCTTATAGCAGAAATGCTATCCCTAACTTTGACAAGGATAAGTGAATTAGTAGTAGTCACAGTTACGTCCACCACATATATCTTCATGGCATAGCATAGTATACAATTATGTACAATGTTTTTTTTTTTCCACCACCTAATATTCATCACACGATATCATCTTCCTGTTACTGGCCTGGTGAAGAGCAAGTAGTTAGACCATTTTTTTTTTCAGCTTCTAAAAGTATAGTGTCTCGGGAAAATAGCCTTATTTCATCAGTCGTACAACAGAAGAAACTGTGAATACAAATCCAAGTATGCTTCTTATCCTTGACTCCAGCTTCAAGTTATTAAATCCACCAGCAATTACATATCAAAAGACAATCCTGGTGTTTCATCTTTTTTGTTGTATTCAAAAAAAGAGGACAGCAAGATTGGAGATTCAACTCACTTCAATAGGTATTCCTTGTTCTTTTATATTCAAAAAGATAAAAAAAAGTCATACATTCCTAAGGCACAGGAGCAGACATGTTAATTGCAGACAAACAAGAGAGAAGAGAAAGAAAAAATACATTTTAATTCAATTTGCTTTAGCCTGGCATCACATACAGCATTTAACAAGTTCTAATACCACAATCATGTTAATGCCTGCTAAGTAAGTTGTGTTAGTAAGAAGTTTTGTTATGTGTAAGCAGGAACCCTCTTTTTCTTGCATATAAATAAAGTGATCTAGCCACTGTCTACCATCATATACTGCATCCTTGAGGAATGGGCATGGGTCAGAATGGGTCATCTAGTTTCTTATAGGTCACGTTTCATGCTATTTTGAAGGCATCCTGGGATATTGTTTGGGTCCAGTGATGCATTGTTCTTGGTCTTAGAGAGAGCATTAAGGACCTGTTCCCTAGTGATAGCAGGAGGGAGTTATATCTGTTGATATATAACCTAAGCTTATAACCGAACTGTAAATTACGAGAAATCCAAGTTGGAACCCTGCCAAC
Source organism: Protopterus annectens (assembly GCF_019279795.1). NCBI lineage: Eukaryota > Metazoa > Chordata > Ceratodontiformes > Protopteridae > Protopterus > Protopterus annectens. The sequence continues at coordinate 1,374,068,221 of NC_056728.1, read as the reverse complement.
AGATAAAGTTCATCTGCATGAATATAAACACAGTCTCATGCATCACATCCCTACCCATAAAAAGATTTCAATGAATAAAATGTCAAGTCAGACAAATTGTTCACAGCAACAAATTACAAGCAAGATGACTACTACAAGCTCTAGGATCTATGGCAGCTTCGATCACTCTAGTTCCACTGACGACATATTACATGAGAATCCTTCACTGGCTCCTAGCATCTCAGTGGTCAGTAGTACACCATCCAATGTCTCATTTGATCACAGTTACCAACTGTTGCAAACAGGATCTTTGGTGGTGGCTCCACTTCACAAAATTCTGGTGGGCCGTACCTTCGTTTCTTCTCAACACCAAGCCATAGTGACCACTGACATGTCCTGGATAAGGTGGGTGGGGCATTATCTGGGACAGACTGTCCAAGGCACTTTGTCCCTTCTATAGGCCGATCTGCATATCATCATCTTAGAGATGAGGGCAGTGCTGTTAATGTTGCAAGCATTCCACTCAACCCTCCCCACAGGGACAATTGCAATCCAAACAGACAACATGGCGGTGGTCTGGTACGTCAACAAACAAGGGGAACCAGATCCTAGCCCCTCTACCGCTCAGAGTTTGGCAATGGGTGATTTCATCTAACCATTTTCTCATTGCAATGCACAATCCGAGGAGTTCCAATGTGATTGTAGAGAAATTAAACAAGACTATTCTAAAGCCTCACGAGTGGTCTCTCAATCCGTCCATGGATGAAAGGATATTCCATCAGTGGGGCCAGCCTTGCTATGATCAATTTGGCTTCCCTTGGAACAGCAAATGTAGCAGCTACTTTGCCCTGATCCCCCCTCGGGGGGGGGAGGGAGTCACCGAGAAACTCTCTTCTTCACGATTTGCCCCCCCCCCCCCCAGTCTTCTCTATGTATTTTCCCGATTCCTCTTATACCCCAGTTCCTGAAGAAAGACATCAGGGCAAAGAACAAGATGATCCTCATTGCCCCATTCTGACTTCGACAGATCTGGTTTCCTTTTCACTGGCCTCCTCTAATTCTGAAACCGTTAAGTCTAGATCCAACTCCTGAATCTACAAAACCTCAAACTCACCACATGGCTTCTCCAGTTCCCATAATCATCAGGCATTCCTCTCTCAGTTCTCCAACTCAGTGAATCATTTTGGCTAGTAATAAACCCTCCACAAGAAAACTGTACCTCAGCAAATGGCACAAATTCTGTCTGTGGATGTCTAAATTTGATACTGATTCATACTTAGCTCTGGTTGATAAGGTTCTACACTTCTTGTCAATGCTTTTTGAAGCAGGAGCTTCGGCATCTACTCTTCAGGTACATCTAGCTGCGATCTCCAATTTCCATTTCAGTATGAAGAGCTCATCTTTGATGTCCCATAAACTCTGCATAGCTTTTTTGAAGGGTTCCATGATGCACAGATCCCCTTATAAGGAACCTTCAGCTCCATGGGGCCTAAATTTAGTTCTCCAATCACTGGTTTATCCCCCTTTTGAACAGTCAGACAAATGCAATCTAAAATTCCTTTCTTGGAAAACATTGTTCCTGGTGGCCATCACTTCAACCAGGAGGCTCACAGAGATTCAAGCTTTATCATGTAAACCTCCTTGTATAATTTTTCATAAAGACAGGGTGTCTTTGAGAACTAATCCTTCATTTCTGCCCAAGGTGATTTCGAAATCCAGTCTTAACCAGACTATTCAACTTGCAATTTTCTTTCCCAATTATGCTAATAAAGGGGATTATTATCTCCATTTATTAGATGTCCATAGACAAATCTGTTTCTGCTTACACAAGACAAAAGAGTTCAGAAAATCAGATCAGTTGTTTGTTTCCTTTTCTTGAGTGGCAAAAGGGAAACCTGTGTCCAAAGGTACCCTAGTTAAGTGGATTAAGGACTGTATTACCTTTGTCTATAGCAAAAGCAATTCACCGATACAAAGACCAGTAAAGGCACATTCCACCAGCGCAGTAGCCGCATCTGTATTGTTTCATTTCAAAGTTTCCTTAGATGACATTTGTTCAGCGGCTGCTTGGGCTTCGCCTCATACCTTTGTCACTCATTACAAACTAGATCTGGTCTCTAGGGGAGGGGCATCCTTTGGCTTGATGGTCCTCAGAAATATTCTTCCGTGAGACCTCCCAAGGTTTAGGTTGCTGGGGACTCTGTCCCAGTGTCAAGGATTATGTGAAGATTAACATCATCAGATAAAAAGTTATGTCTTACCATAATGTTCCATCTGTGTTGTCAATCTTCAACATTGCCCTGTGGCATACCCCCCCCCTTCCCCCTATCCTAAGGACTCCTGGGATGGATCGGACCCGCAGCATCAGAGGTCCTCTACTCTAGATTCAGATAAAGTTCTCTCCTCCTCTTCCTTTTATGGTAGTGCTTATCTGTCAATATCTTATGCAAGCTTAATCTGAGGTAATTTGGTGAGGAGCACTGTGCAAAGAGCTGAGTTTGAGAGTTTTTGGAGCACGGGGACTTAAAAAATGGCCGAGTCGGTTCCGAGGGTTCAGAACCGAACCCACTGTCAAGGATATGTGAAGATCAACAACAGAAATTACACATTATGGTAAGACATAACTTCTTTTTTTTCATTATTTAAAAGAAATTCCTTTTAAGTTTTTCGTTCATGATCCAGGTACATGTTATCCTATGATTTGCTGATATTCCTTAATTAAATTGCCAAAAAAATGATCTAAAGAGGTCTGCAAAAACTTTTATTAATCTTTTAATATATGAAAACCACATCTTTACAAAACATTACTCTGATATTATTTTTTTCATTTATTAATTCTTCATCCACTTATTATCACAGGTTTGAATGCGAGAAACTTATTCTTGTTGGCGATCCTAAGCAGTTGTCGCCTACCATTCAAGGATCCGAGGGAGCCCATGAAACTGGCCTAGAGCAGACTCTCTTTGATCGTCTTTCTTTAATGGTGTGTATCTAAAGGAGGTGGCAATGTAAAATCTATACTCTACTTGATGTAACAGCTTTAATATGAATATGGAACAACTGAATTTAGAAAATTGCATCACCTTCAGCAGGTCCTGCAAATGGGATCACTAGTATTATGAGTGTTTTTTGTGAAAGAATTTCTTAAGACTTCACTTCTGTCTCTTCTTGCTTACAGTAGATGCAAACATCACCATCATCTTAAATTGCAGTACAAAAATATAGTTACCCTACTGCCTTGTTCAAAATTCTTTCTTGACAGATGATCTGATGTTGTTGCCTTCATTTGCTCTCCAACCTGTGGGATCTAGTTTCTGGTTTAAAAGTGTAATTTGAAGTAGTTTACTTCATTTGGTCTTCAACCTGTAGGTTTCGGATCCACATCGGATCCAACACGGCCGCATTTTCCAGCTATGGATCTGAGCTCCAAGTTCCTCTCCTTATCCATAATGCCCCCTGTCTCCCTTCAGATCTCGTTTGCTGACAGCGTTGGTACAAGCGTGGTTCCAAATTCCAGTTTTGTGGGTATCGTAAGTGTGTGAAAACTTTGTAATTTCTATCTTACTCTCTACTTTATATCTTTCTTTCCTTCCCGCATCTGGGTCGGACAAAAAAGTTTTTTCTTCTTCCTTACTTTAACTTTCTTAAAGAGCACATGTGTGTGTGTGTGTCTGTGTGTGTGGGTGTGTGTGTGTGTGTGTCTGTATGTCTCTGTGTGTGTCGGGGTGGGAGGATGGCATAATGGTTAAGGTGTTTACCTTAGAAACGCAAGATGCAGCGTTTGATTCTCTTATAAGGGTTGGGAGAGTGGCCTAATGGTTAAGGTGTTTGCCTTACAGACACAAGGTGGAGGGTTTGAGTCTCACAAGGGATAATTGGCTAGGCTTAGGTTCATAGGTTCATACTAGGCTATCTGCCCTAGGGCATTTATAAGCCTAGCCAGAGTTGTGTGGCTTTCACCACCCCTTAGGTTGAAGAATACTATACCCATTAGTTTGCCGTGCCTCTGTCCAGCAGTGATACAGAGATGATCCCCGGGGTAAACCTACAATCTCCCATCCACTGGTCAAGATTCCTCTTGAACAGAGCCAGCGAGCTGCTGCAGGTGTCGGGTAAGATACATTCCGAATGGGGCATTGTACTCAATCATTGGTCTGATAAGTGAAGAGTACAGGGGAACAATGACCTCCCTTGATCTGGATGTGAATCCCTTCATAATCAGGTGGGCAATGTAGAAGGTCCTCCTAACCACTTTGGCAATGTGAGTGTCAAAAGAAAGGTTACTGTCAACTTGGGTCCCCAGGTCCCTGATAACCTCTTCTGTGCTTAATGGATTGCCACCTATGTGGTAACTTGGGGTTACCTTGTTTTTACCAAAGGGTATGACTATACATTTTTTGGCGTTTAGCTTAAGGCCATGGCTCTGGCACCAGTTATCCGTTTCTATGAGACATCTCTGAAGGATATCTGTGTCTGATGGATTTTCAACTATGGCGCCCAGTTTGCAGTCATCTGCAAACTTTGTCAGCCACAATCCTCCTATGTTTGCCTGCACTTCTGAAAAGTAGATGCCGAACAAGAGGGGGCCCAGGACTGAGCCTTGTGGGACACCGCTTGTGACCAGCTTGGAGTCTGACATGGCACCAGCAACTCTAACCCTGTGGGTTCTGTCCTTGAGCCAGTTTGCAACCCATCTTGTGACATATGGGTTTACATTTAAGCTGGTGAGCTTTTCTATGATACCCCAGTGGGGTATTGTGTCGAAAGCTTTTGCAAGGTCAAGGTAGGCTGTGTGAACTGCCTTACCCTCATCAATGGCCTTGGTGACTGTTTCAAAAAAGTCGACCAAGCTCAAGAGGCATGATCTGCCCTTGACAAAGCCGAATTGGGTAGGATCCAATGTCTGTAGGTCCCCTATGTCTTTATTTATGAGTTCCATTATGATCCTCTCCATAGCTTTGCAGACCAGGCTTGTTAAGCTTATGGGGCGGTAATTACCAGGGTCCGTAGAAGCACCGCCTTTGTGGAGTGGGACCACAGTTGCCGTACTCCACTCTTTGGGTACGTATCCTGTGGTAAGGCTAAGATTAAACAGCAGCCTTATGTGTAGGTTTAGTTCCTCATTGAGTTCGTGTAGCACACAGCCGGGGACACCATCCGGTCCCATTGATGCTGTGTTTTTAGCTTTAGAGAGAGCAGCTCTCACCTGGGCATTTGAGATGATTGGGAGGCTACACTCTGCTGGGATAGATATTTCTCCTTTTGGGGGGGGAGGGGAGAAATTTTCAGTGAACCTGTCTGCCAGTATGTTTGCAATGTCTGTGGGTTCAGTGATTTTTGTATCATTTTGGACTAATTCTGAGCATATCTGGGAGTTTCCACCCAGATTTCTAACATAGCTAAAGAAGGCCTTATGATTGTCTTTTGAGTCCTTGGCAATTTTTCTCTCAAAGTTGGCCTTGGATGATTTTATGAGTGATCGTAGTTTTTTACTAGTATTGATCAGAGATGTCTTCCCTTTTAGGGATTTTGCTCTATCTTGTAGTAGCTTTCTCCTCTTGTTGTAAAGTTTGTTTATGGCTGGGGTCCACCAGATCGGGCGCTTGCCTTTGGTGGAAAGGGTCTTGATTTTATTTGGGATTGCTTGATCCATGCAATCCTGGAGTTGCTTGTAGAAAGCATTTGTTAGGGATTCAGCAGCGTGGGTTGTGGTTTCCAATGGCTCAGGGGCCTTGAAGGATACCACACCAGTCTTAAGAAGTGTGAAGTTGGCTTTTGAGAAGTTCTTCACTGTGGTCTTTTTGGTGGGGGGGGGGATGTGGATCTCCAGTGAGATTAGTTTATGGTCTGATCTCACCAATGAGGGATATACTTCCGGTGTGGAGCATTTTGTCCCCATGTTTGTGATGATCAGGTCTAGTTTATTTTCACCTCTTGTGGGAATGGTGACACGTTGTTCCATAGCATTTGAGTTTATGAACTCCAGGAACCTTTGGGCTAGGGTATTGGGGCTTGAGTAATGTTCCCAGTCTATGTTTGGGTAGTTAAAGTCACCCAATATGATGGTGTTTGGATAGACATTTATACTCTCCAGTGTCTTCAGGAAGGCTGTGTGTGGTTCCTGAGTTTGAGAGGGTGGCCTGTAACATGCTACAAACTGTAGAGCAGTTTTGCCTATGGTTAATTGCACCTGAATGGTCTCTGATGCTTCGTGAGTTGCCACCAGCCTGGAGGTGTGGGTATCCTTGATGAATATGGATACACCCCCTCCTTTTGTGGTACGGTCCGGGTTTTGGGGCCGGAACGCATGATATGAGGTAAAACCTGATAGTGCCGGGGTGCTCTCAGGAGCCTTGAACCAGGTTTCAGTCACAGCACAGACATCGATGTTCTCCATACTGAGGAGGGCTTCGAGGGCGTGCATCTTGAGATTTAGACTTCTGGCATTGAGCAGCATTACCCTTAGCTTTTTGCATTATTGTTTTCTAGGGCGGTGGGTTTAGAATTTGAGCCTTGTCTAAAAAAGGCACTATGGGGGTGGCAAGAGCCTTTGCCAATATCCGGAAACCCAGGGGTGACAGGTGCAAGCCGTCCCTTGCAAAGCAGCATGGCTTGTCAAGCATGTCATTCCAGGCAGACAGACATTGGATCCCCTTAGAATGACACCAGAAATTAAGCCAATTATTAAAACTGATCATTTTGTCTCTGTATTGTGGCATCATTCTTGGTGAAGGTAGGATACTGCTCAGGGTCAGGGTCATACCAGCCTGGGCTACATAATCTGAGAGCTCCTTTATGTCTCTCTTCATGCAGTCCAGGGAGGTACGTCTCAGGTCATTCACACCGGCATGGACAATGACTGAGTCATATTTGTACTTGCTGTGGAGTGACCTGAGTTCTTGTGTTATGTGGCGGATTCTAGCGCCCGACAGGCAGCTTACTGTGACCCTCTCCTTTTTTAGTCTGGTGAGTGAGACGTCAGTGTGTCTGACTATGGAGTCACCTATGAAAAGTGTGTCTGGCATTGTGTTTGGCCTTAAGGGCTGTGACTGATTTGCACACTGACTTTGTGATCTGTGTGTTGCTTGTGTTATGTCATGAGGTGGCAGTTGTTTGGGTGTCTGCTTTGGAGGCCTCTGCTGTTTTGGTAGATTTTTGATCAGTGCCTCCGAGTATGTCTTTGTGTGTTTATGTGTTTGATTTGTAGTTGTGATAGTTCTATGTGAGACTGGGTTTATGGTGTGTGTGGTTACCTTCTCCTCCTGTCTGGTTTTGCCAGTCCTGAGTTGAGAGAGCTCAGCCTCCAGTTTGGCTATATAGTTGCATCTCGCATGTATTTGTGTTTTGTGGGAGGAGGAGAGGGTTGTCTGTGTACATGAGGCAATTGTAACATTGCCTCATTATTCCCAGATTCACCAGCTGAGCAGGAGAGGACGCTAGCAACTGACCCTTTGACATGCTAGAAGAAATGAAAAAGTTTGCTGTGTGACTGAGTCAGAAAGGACCTATAGGGAAGTGGGTACTCAAGGGGGTTTTAAGCTAGTGAAGTACTTTGTATAATATAGAAGTGCTTTACCTGACCAAAAATGCTTTAGGAACAAATGCTGAGCTTTACAGATAGAGAATAGACTGTTTAGATTACAAGTAGAGCAGTTCTAAGGGAAAAAATGAAGAGCAGACTTTACGGAGCCAGAAATAGTTTAACCTTGTTTAACGGCTGCCGATGGTGCTCTAGTGGCAACTCCGCTAAATGCAGAAAAGGCAATAAGTCAGTAGTACAGGCTAGCACACTTTAGTGGGCAGCCAAACAATTAAATTAAACAGCAAACAAACACTTTTCGACTTGAATTAGACTAATTTCGACTAAAATGTACTTTTAAGTGCAGATAATAAAAATGCAGTAAATAACTATGAAAACAGTTAAAGCTTGCTCTAGGTAAGCAGTAGAAGGTAAAACAAATATAAAAACAGCAGAATACTTAATCAGGAAAGCAGTCACTTTTTCAGTTCTCTGTAGCCAGGAAGACTCAACAGGACCACGTGGAGCTGTGTCTGAGCAATATGGCTTCAAAAAAATGCCAGAGGCAGATTTTAACCAGGGAACTTCAAAGAGCTAGAAATGGTCCAAAATGACCAATTACTACAGCTTCTTGTGCTGAGGTCACTTCCCTCAAGGACAGGTAGGCTATTCAAGGCTCCCCACTCCCACTGGTGAGCTAAGAAACTTCCTTCTATCCAAGTAAGGCAATGGACAACACAGGAACTACAACACAGCCCAGGATACAGCAAGGCCTGTAAACTGGTCTAACTAGTTTAGGAGAGGCAGGAAAACAAGGAATATTTTTTGTTTTTTTGTTTTTAAATAGAAACACACAGAAATGCATAAAGTCAATAAGTCAGTAGTACAGGCTAGCACACTTTAGTGGGCAGCCAAACAATTAAATTAAACAGCAAACAAACACTTTTCGACTTGAATTAGACTAATTTCGACTAAAATGTACTTTTAAGTGCAGATAATAAAAAATGCAGTAAATAACTATGAAAACAGTTAAAGCTTGCTCTAGGTAAGCAGTAGAAGGTAAAACAAATATAAAAAACAGCAGGATACTTAATCAGGAAAGCAGTCGCTTTTTTTCAGTTCTCTGTAGTCAGGAAGATTCAACAGGACCACGTGGAGCTGTGTCTGAGCAATGGCTCACAAGTGCAGTTAGCCTAGTACTAATCTGTTCTATTCTGTGTGTGTCTGTGCGTCCGTAGGCCTGGTACAGGGATGGCAGAAGCTCCTGAAGCAGGCTTCAGGAAATGCACAGAGTGTGGTCATAAGCCCTCCCCAGCTGATGGCCCCACACTGTGCGTGCAGACCATCTCAAGTCCCCCTGTCCTATTTGTGCTGGGTTCAACCCCAGAGCACTTAAGGACAGGCAATACAAGCTTATCCTTATAGGTCTGCTTCCCCGGGGGAGCAGCGGCTGCTGCATCTTCTTCCTGTTCCCTGGCCTCTGGGACTCGCACTCCAGCCAAGAGGTCCCAGGGAAAGGGACAAGTCCAAAAAAGACCTGTCTCGCAAGCAGTCCCCCGACCGCTTGTCGTAGGCGGGTCCACCACCCAAATCAGGGCCTCCTGCTAGGCCTGGGTCTCCTCAGCTGCACTCATCTAGATTTTCCCCCAAGCCCGGGGAAACCAGTAGCCAGTTCCCTTCTAGAGCCTCTCCCCCACCGGCTTTCCCGACCAGTTTTGGTGACGCCATCCTGCTCCACCCGGAGTCTCAGCAAATTAGAGATGGACAAGATGATGCTGAGATTTATCCACACACAGATCCAGATGGGGGTCTTGCCGGCACCCTCTCCCTCTGGAGGGGGCTCCTTGCAACCTTTTTTCCAACCAATAACTCCTTCTCTGAGCCAACTGATGGTTTCTGAGTTTTTGGATCCGAGGAGTCGGTGCTGACCGTACCATGTACCTTGGTGCCGTCTGTCGCCTTGAGCTTGTCGGATCTGACTGGATCGGATCTGAGTTCTTGGAGCTGTAGTCTCGGGGGTCGGATCCGAGGGGGTGCTCTCTGCTTCGAGCCCTTCCGAGCAGAAAATCCCATTCAGCATCTCGGCTCCTGGAGACTCTGCTCTGACTACCCTGTTGGGTCAGGGGGGAACGGCCCCCACAAGTACTTTCTAGGAGGTTTGTTCCCCCTCAACATTCGACGTGGTGGAGAGGGTTCTCGCAGGGTCGAGACCTCTGACCATCTTGTCCTTAGACTCTGTCCAGACCCCCTTGGCTTGGAGTGTGGTTCTGACTGTCTTGCTTTCTCAGGGACATCCCGTAGTCGCATTGCCCCAAGAAGTTACGGCGACGGAACAGCAAGAGGTTTGTGAGTCTTCCCCAGAGAGTCCCCCTGAGGAGGTGCCTCGCAAACAAACGTGTAAGAGGAGGCACTTGGACTCTTCCTCGGAGTCCCTCACTGAAGACATGGACTTTGAGGAAGGGGAAGGTTCCCCACGTTCACACCCCCCCCCCCCGAGGATGTCTCATTTGGAGACATTATGGTGCTCCTCTGCCAAAGGGGGCTGGTCTGCCCCAAAACTGATCTCAGATGAGTCTGTGTTCCTGGAGGCATTCGGCTCGGGCCCCATCTACCTCTTGGGCGTCCCCTCCTGCAGATCCTTTAGTGGATCTCATAACACCTAGGACATGGAAGGAGACGGACACCATAGAGCCCATTCCCAAGTGCCCCGAGAAAGTCTTGAGTCCCCTCATCAGATAGGATGCAGTGGAACAAGAGGTCCCCAGTAGATACAATGATGATAAGTAGCTTGCTCAGGAGAGCTCCATGGTTCATCCCCCCGATTGAGAATCAAGGGCGTTGGACCATTTTGGGAAGCGAGTATTTGCTTCAGCGACCTTCTTGGTGAGGCCACTGAACTATATGGCACACGTTATTCAACTCCAGAGAGATCTTGTGAAGGAAGTCACGGAGTCAACCCCAGAGTCCATGTCGGCGGAGGACAAGAAGTTCTCCCCCTGAATGACCACTCTCAAAGCGGTTGCCAATACGTCCATGCGACTGCTCTCTCATGCCACAGAGGGAGTCGCAAGGGCAGCCAGGACAGGTGTTGCCATCAGGCGTCACGCCTGGCTCCGATTGTGTCAATTTTCAGAGCCCTTCAAGGCGTCTTTCACCAATGCCCCATATGATGGTTCTTCCCTTTTCGAGAAATCGGTGAAACAAACACGGGTACAGAGCAAGAAGGATGGGAAGACTCTGCCCGTCGGGATCCGCTTCTCTTCTCCTCAAAGATCCTTTTCCAGGAATCAGCGAGGAACGAAGAAGGTGTGGTTCTGGAAGTCTCAGGTGTTTTCCTGGGACGCTCAGGATTCTCCTTCCCCCAGAGACAGAGGGGGTTACGACAGACGCCACCCTAGAGGCAGAGGGGGTCCTAGGATTTCCGGGTCCCTAGAACCCTTCTCGGAGAAACCCAAGCAGCAGCCCTGAGGGGTTGCCCGACTGCTCATCTCTGAAGGCAGTCGGGGATTGCCTGTTGCTACACCCAAAAGCATGGAAGTCCATTACAACAGATGATTGGGTGTTGCGAATCATATCCAGGGGATATTTTGTTCCGTTCAAGGAACCTCCCCATCCGAACAAGTTCCTCCCAAACGTCCCAGCCGCGCAACGGGAGGAAGCAGCGCTAGAAATAAGAAAGCTGCTCAAGAAGCAAGTCATCCAACCGGTCCCCCCAGTCTAGTCTGGATCCAGCATTTATTCCAGGTTATTTTTAGTGCCAAAGAAAACGGGAGACCTCAGACCACTTTTGGATCTGTCCGCGTTGTACCTGTCAGCAGCCAAGGCGAAGTTCCGGATGGTCACTCTTCAATCTATCCTGCCCTTTCTGCAAGCCAAAGACTTGATGTGCTCGATCGATCTCCAGAATGCGTACTATCACATCAAAATGGACAGGCGCTCCCGGAGGTTTCTTCACTTCTGGCTGGGAGCCAATCATTATCAGTTCAGAGCCCTTCCCTTTAGTCTCACCACAACCCCCAGGGTGTTTACCAAGGTAATGGCAGTTGTAGCAGCTCACCTGAGGGTTCAGGGTTTTCAGGTCTTTCCTTTCCTGGACGATTGCCCCTTCAGAGCATCTACTCTGCCAAGCCAGGGGCCCCTTCCTTCGGCTAGTGAACAGTTTGGGCATCACCATCAATCTGAACAAATCTTCACTGGTTCCAGTCCAGATTCTGGACATTATAAGGGCTCGGCTGGACACTACTGCAGGATAGAAAAGTTATATCATTTGAGACATATACTGTGTTTTGTTGTCAACATTTGTTACTAAAGCCTGCACGCTATTGGTTGTATGCATTATTCACTGTGAGACAGAAGTCCTCATGTATGAGAAGTATATGTTTGCTTCAGTGTTCTGCTCAGGATCACTGATCCAATCCGCATGTTATTAAATATCAAAACACCATCTGTTTAGTTGTCCTAAACACAGTTCCTTGTTTTTTCAGGTGGTCCTGAGAAGTATACTTTTCTTAAATAATTTCTCCTGAGTTGTTGTTGTTGTGTCTTTCAGTTTCGGTTAGGGGTCGCCACAGAGGAACTCCAGTCCGCTAATGAGTGGCACTCGATTTTTCGTGCTGGCTTACCAGGCCTAACACACAACCTTCAACGAAGGAACGCCCATTCACGCATGCCGCCACACAGAAGATGCTCTAACTGAGAATCGAACGGGCAACGTCTAACTGTGAGGCGACTATGCTGCCGCAGCACCACTACCGCAGTAGTATTGATTGATTGTGTGTCTATATTGTTTTGGTGAGCATTCTGTTATACTGCCATCTCTTACTGAGGAGTTAGCTTCTCATAGTTGATGGAAAATCAAAACAAAGATGCATGCGATTCTGTGAATAGACGAGAAATGCATACCCTGGAACATGAGTGCAAATATCCCAGATGTAGCTTGCTTCCACTTCTGGGCCATATCGTATCTACTGTGTCAGGAAGTCACTGAATTCCCTAAAAAATTGAGAATGTTACAGAAATTGCCATTTTGAATCTGACAGACTTGGTTTAGCTGTGGTATGATTCATGAAGACCTTATTCATTCATTAATTTGCCATTTATCCACTTGAATCCAATTCAGAATCATCAGGAAAGACCATGCCTGTTCCAAATTCAGTGAGGACAAGGCATCGAAACTCATCCTGAATGGGTGCCAGCCCATCAAAGTATCCGTACACACACACACACACACACACACACACACACACACACACACACACACACTCACACACACACACACACACTCACACTCACACACACACACACACTCACACTCACTCACTCTTAAAAAGCACACACCAGTTGAGTGTTGTAAATTCCCCTACTGCATGTCTTTGGGATGTAGGAGGAAACCAGCACACCTAACAAAAACTTCATGTGAGTATATGGAGAATGTGTAAACTACACAAAGAAGATACTGTAGCCGAGCACTGATCTGGAGAAGCAGGCACACTGAGGCAGCAGTACTAACTGATGCACCATGATGTTTACATGCGTGTCTTTGTATTTTCACTCATGCAGTACCTTTCTACATTTGACTTTCTGATCCGAATCCTGTTAGGTTGGCATCATACTCTTTAGCTGATCCTTTTCTGTATGTCTCTTAGCTAGATACTTAACTGTTAAAGTGATGGTTTATATATATATATATATATATATATATATATATATATATATATATATATATATATATATATATAAAATATGCCCAACTGGATAAATGATAATTGGAAACATTCTTCTTGGGGCTTTAAACTGTGTGAAAGATACAGTTTTATGTCCCTCTGTTTAGGGATCATTGCAAATACTAGCAAAAAGGAGACAAGTATAAAAAGCAGTACTTAACCAGAAAAAATATACTTGTAGAGGAAATAAGGCAACCTCTGCTCTTCTTTAAAAAATATTTAATGATCCACCACAGGACAGTAAAACGCCATCCAGGAGCACAAAACCACAGCAAAGGCAGCAACAAAAAAGAGCATTTGCTCTTTTTTGTTGCTGCCTTTGCTGTGGTTTTGTGCTCCTGGATGGCGTTTTACTGTCCTGTGGTGGATCATTAAATATTTTTTAAAGAAGAGCAGAGGTTGCCTTATTTCCTCTACAAGTATATTTTTTCTGGTTAATCATTGCAAATACTGCCAAATCAGAAGCCCTAGGCTATCTTCAAGGATATCATTCATCTCCTGCAGCTGAATGTCCATAATGCCAAGTTGTACTGCAGTGGTAGTTCATGCAGTCATTTGTTCTTTGTTCCCCAGTTAGCACACAAGTGAACATATGGTAATGTGTCCATTGATAAAAAGTGAGGGCAGTCCATTATTTTGTGCATTTTGTTTTTGCAAGTTGTCTGTTACAGAAAGAATCCAGGCTTGTAGTTTGATTTTTTTTTTATTGGTTATGCAGTTTATGCCTTATTCTTAGTTGTTAACTTTTCTCCCATCAAATGCTGCTGCCTACAGAACATTTCTTCTGATATTTTCACTGTGTCTGCTGCCTAATTTTGGATCACAGCACTTCTAATTGTGATTTCTGATAGGAATTCACCATTTGCAAGCATCTTAGCAAGCAAAGCTAAGCAGTGTTCTTAAATTTCTTAGAGATGACATATTCCCGAGAGGCCTCCTCATCCGTTTGTCTCTGTGTTTGAGAAAAAGGACTCTGAATTGGCTTCTGCAAAGTGGAGTAACTATTCAGCAAGTAATATAGATACATATCTCTCACTTAGCAGAGATAAAGGATTTATCATTACATTTCTTGCTTCAGTTGTATCTGCATAACTCACTCCCTGCCACTGACCTTCATTTAGTTGGGCATTATGTTGTTAAAAACTGTTAGTTCTGTCCTCATCACCATCTCCTGGAGACTTCGTTGATGTAGTATTCAGTTGTAACAGCATACCTAGCTGTCAGTACTTCTTATCACCTACTAAATAGATTTTATCCTGCTAAGGATATCACAGACGGCCAGCTTTCAAAGCTTCAGGGTACCTTCCATGAGCCCAAACCATTATTCAGCTTGAGCTAAACTGACTAAAAACAGTGGTTTCAGAGCTTTCCTGAAAAGAAGTTAAAAAAGAATGAAATCTGATGCAGAAAGGTTGAGGAGTGTTTTCCTGCTCTGATTTTGCTGTCCGGGTCAGATCCAAAAGTTCCTTGATGGTCGGAGCCAACAGCCTTTTGGATCCGTCCTTCATTTTCTGGGTCTCAGTTTGCTGCAGACCCAGTGAGTATGAAGCTACACTCATCCATATTGTATTCAAGACCACTTTCAGTGACTACTTCTGCTCAGTCATCCAGAAGCCTGACAAAGCAAAATGTTGACAGGATGATGAAGAAGTTCCTTAGAATGCAGATCCAGCTTTGGTTTCTCTCTGTATCATCTTCTGAGAATGTGCCAAGTCTTGGGCCAACTGCCCCCCTTTTTCCTTCTCCAGTCCTGGTTTTCCATTCGGATCCGATCTGTCCCAGAGCACCCACCTTTGCCAGGGCAGACAGTCTGAGTTATTTCACCTATGGCAGCTTCCAGTCTTCTTTTGACACTATTATGTTCAGATCTGGAAGAGACTCTAGCTTTAGGGGTCAGGGCTGAAGGGGATGGCTCGACACCAAAGTTGTCGAAACCGTCCCTTCCCCTCAGCACATTGGCATTCAATATCCCGGCCTTGAGATTAGTTTCAGGATTGAGACCTATTAGTTCCAAGGTATATTTTTTACCTAAAGATAGGAAGAAGCTGCACAACCAATGGCATCCCTTGGCCTTTGAGGCTTTTGAAATGGTCCTTTCGATACTGAATGAGAAGACACATCCATCTGAACCCCGGCAGGAATCGGCTTCTACTTCACATCTCCGTGTCAGACAAGGATAGTCAGTACCACAGGCTTCTCAGGCTATATGCTAAATTAGCTTCCAGTCTGATACAGAACCTTCCGATCTCCCACCGGAACCAGTTCATAAGAAACAGACATGCAAGACAAAGCACATAGATTCTTCTCCAGAGTCGTTCACTGAAGACAGATTTATTTATGTAGTTACATTTGTTTACCACGAAAGTCCACTGGGCCAAAGTGAGCCCACTTTCAGTGGAGGCCTGGGGAGAAGAGCTCCACATAAAGCTGTACATACAGTCAGAATTTACAATTTACAATCAAAATTTACATACAGTCAACATTAACATACATAGTTAAATAAACATTGCATTTCTTAGGTAACTAAAAAAGGTACAAAGACAAAATCATAGGTAAAAGCTCACTATTGGAAGTCAACAGTAAGTATAATATATTCAGATAAGTATGCTTTTGAGGTGTCTCAGCCAGGTTTACTAAGAGACAGTTGTAGTAATATGTATTTAATGTGAAGAGTTTATCATAAGAATGAGAATGTCTGTGAGAAGTTTAGGGTTGCCACCTCTAGCGATGCTGAAAACCGGACCCAAGCCACACTCCCTGCACTACCTTTGACTCCACTCAGACCCAACCCACATCCACACCCATTCTATGACAAAAATACATACATTATTAGGGTGGAAAGTCCCATAAAGTCCTTTTTTACATACCTAATATAGGTTGCATGACTGTGTTTTTTTTGTTGTTGTTCTGGAGTACATCTGACTCCACCACATCGACATTGCTTGCTTTTTAACAGACAACGGCATTCTGTACACCCCTCTGAACACAATACCGGAGTTTGTACTGTACTTTCCGAAATACTAGCAAATCATTCTGATTGCCAGATAGTCTGGAAAAATACCAGAGAGGTGGAAAGCCCAGGTATGTTAGTAGTACGGTTTAGAAGTCATTGATGAAAATTCTTTAGTTGCATATATTTGGGGTTCAAAACAATGTGAGTTGAAAGGTGGCCTAGATTTGTTAGGGAATCAGGATTATGGGGGGTTGATAGCTGGAGCATGAGCAGTGCCATAGAGTTGAGAAATGTATACTTGGGGACTTTTTGAAAGAGGAAGCATTGCAAGTGGTCCTGATTGATGATGGAAGTGCATTCCAGAGTTTTGCAATAGGAAATGAGTAGAGCAGATGGCCAGCAGGAAGTTTTGATTTTTACTTGCAAGAGAAATTGCTGAAGGCGAAATCTCCCCTAGATCTCCCTTAGATTACCCAAGGAAGATGTCACCTTTGGTGAGATACTTGAATTGATGAAGCAGATGGGGGGGGGGGGTGTTGGTCCACTGATAACCCTTCGGCAGATGAGTCTGTGTTCTTGGAAGCTTTTGGTTCCAGCTCAACATCGTCCTGGGTAGTTCCACACCATGACCCACTCATTGAGCTTTGTAGCTCAGTGGGCTCGGAAGGACCCTGAAATGCTGGAACCCATTCCCAAAAAAGCCTGGCAGGATTTTGGCAGTACCAAAAGAAAGAAGGCATTGAAGCAAGGTCCACCAGTGGATATGATGGTCGTAGTGTCAGCCCCCTAAACAGGGAATCTGGGGTTATGGACCAGTTTGGGAATCGCACAAACACTTCAGAGACTGTTGCATTTGGAGAGCTGAATTACTTAGCCCATGTGAACATATTTCAGAGAGACCTAACCAAGGACCAGAATCACTTAAATCAATATGTGAAACACAAAATTCTGGATGGTCACAATTCAGTCCATTTTGCCTCTGCAGAGGAAGGACGATTGGATGTCCATAGATCTCAGTGATGCATACTAGTATATAAAGATAGAAAAGCATTCGAGGAGATTCCTCCAATTCCAGCTAGAGCCAATCATAATCAATCCAGAGCCATGCCTTTTGATCTCACTACAGCCTCCAGGGTGTTTACCAAGATGATGACAGTGATGGCAGCTCACCTTCATCTGCTAGGGTTCCATGTTTTCCCATACCTTGACAGTTGGCTCCTATCTGCAACCTCAGTTACCTGTTATGAAGCCATCAGGGTCCTTCTATGCCATTTGATGTAAGATCTAGGATTACAGTCAGCCTTACCAGAAGTCAGCTTACCCCTACTCAGCAGACAGAATTTTATCAGATGTTGCTGATTCAAGTTTACAGATAGTCAGACTTCCCCGTTCTAGGGTGCTCTCCCTGCACCTCACGGCCACTCAAATTCTCCATCACCCTTCTCCTCCGGCAAGACTAATTCACTGCCTCTTAGGCCTAATGGCGTATACTAAGTACATGGTTCCTATAGTCAGATTTTACATGGGAATGCATCAATGGACTCTAGCAGTGCAGTGGTCCCAAAATGGTCATCTGTAATATACAAAAATCTGCCTCACTCACATCTGCAGACAACACATATCTTGGTGGCTAAAGTCTCCTTCAGTAACAAAAGGATGTCCGTTCCAACTAGATTAATGTGTGAATGTAGTGACCATGGACATATCCCTTCTGTGGTGGTGGGGGGGGGCATTTCAGAAGGAAGGCAGTCCAAGGTACTTGGCCACACACAGAGGCCAACCTCCACATCAGTATCTTAGAGATGAGGGCAGTCCTCCTAACGTTGCAGACATTTCAGGATGTCCTCCCCATGAGTGTAATATCTGTACAGTCAGTGTTTCAGTAATCTGATACATCAACAAACAGGGAGGAACACACTCCTTTCCCCATGTCTAGAGGCCATGAGACTTTGGCAATGGGTGATGTCTGCTCATCGCTTTCTGACTGTAGTGCACATACCGGGGACGTCCAGTGTGCTAGCAGACAAATTAAGCAGAACTATCTTAATGCCTCATGAGTTGGTCCCTCGATCCAGCAGTGACAACCTTTATGTTCCATTGCTGGGGCCAGCCTTGCTGCACTCTCCCTGTATCTTACCTAAACAACAAATGCACCAGTTACTTTGCCCTGATCCCTCCACAAGGACAGTCACTGAGGGATGCTGTAGATTACAGTTGGCCCCTGGGTCTCCTCCCTGCCTATCTCCCATTGCCCTGAATGAAAAACATCATACAGAAAGCAAGAATCTGCAAGGCCAGAGTGATTCTAATTGCCCCCTTCTGTCCCCGACAAATGAGGTTCCCTTCTTGTAACCTCTACTGGTGCATCCCCCATGGATGTTGGATCAGTATCCCAACATATTGATACAGCCATCTGGTCTGCCTCCTTGGGACCAGAAATCCATGAAGTTAACTCCTTGTTTCGCCCAGTTCTAACCTTTGCCAGAGATGCAAGGCGTCCTACTTTGGCTATCCAGATCATATCTGTGTTTCAAAAACAGTCCACCAAGAAGACCTACTATAGTAAATGGAAGAGGTTTTCTATTTGTGCTATGTCAGAAGGTTTAGATCCTTTCTAGGCTCCTGTTCCTTCCATTTTGGAGTTCTAGTCTGAGCTTTTCCACAGTGGCTCTAGCTATTTCACTATCAAAATGCAAATGGCTGCTATCTCAAGCTTCCACATAGAACACAATGTGGACTGTAGATTCCTTCAAAATCTCAAAGGCCTTTTTTAAGGAAACCTTTCTCCTGTGACCATTTATCAGAGATCCAGTAGCTTCCTGAGATATTACTGTCATGCTACAGGCATTGACTTGACCACCTGTCAAGCCAGCAGCATCAGCTGAAGTTTCTCTCTTGGAAGACCATTTTCTTGGTGACTGTTAGATCAACCAGGTGGATTTCAGAGATACAACCACTTTCTTACAAGCCTCCCTATCAGTTTTTTTTTTTTTTTCTTTTCACAAAGACAGAGTTTCTTTGAGAGCGAATACATCTTTCCTTCCTACACTGGCATCTGAAACCAACTTAAACAAGTCAATAAACCAACCATTTTTTCCCCAAATTCTCAAAAAAAAAGTGAATTCATTTCACACATGCTGGATGTATATCATCAACTTAGGTTCCATCTTCATATAACTAAGCAATTAAGAAAGTCCGATCAATTGTTTGTTGCTTTCTCAAAACCTAAATCGGTAAAGCAGTTGCTAAGGTTACTGCTTTATCAGACTGCATTTCTTTCATTTACAATACAAAATTATTGTCTCTACAATATAAACCTAAGGCTCATTCTGCAAGGACAATGGCCATGTCAACAGCTTTTTCTAGTAGACTACCTATTGATCACACGTGTGCTGCAACAATTTGATAAACCCGTCACACTTTTTCACTACTTCTCTGTCTTGCTTCACAGGGAATCAGGCATCTATATCTGTCTACTGGTTCATCTGTTTGTCCGTCTTCCAGACACAGAATAGAAGAAAATTAAAGAAAAGCTTTTGTCACTGTAACTACAGTACTAATGGACTACACTGTTGCATTTTCTAGTTTTTCAGACCATTCTTTTTTCCTTGGGTCCCTCTGATGGTGTTCCTACAGATGCCATGGACAGGGTGCTTAAACACAACATCTGTGTCTGTTAGAGTGTCCTTGGTGGGTAAAGGAGAACCAGTCTTGTCAGTCCTAGGAGAAGGAGCAGGGAATACACCTCTGTCTAGCCAGACTGCTATGCCTATCTCTAGGGAGTTTTCTGTTCTGGCAGAAGTGGATCCTTTTCAGAAATTCCTGTAAAAAAGCAAAAATGTAGACATATATCTTCTCCTCTCTGTCATTTTGGACAGGTGTGATTTATTAGGCTTTGCTCAGGGTTTAGTTTAGGCTTTTGACCCTTCCAGTTCAACTGTTTCTGGTAAAGAGAAAAAGGGCACTTCATTTTCTGTAGAGGTCCATGAATTTGAACCACAGAATGATTCTAAGGGGCCAATTTATTTAGCTCATCGGGTTTCTGATTCCAATTTTGAGGAAAGTATAGCTTTTGCTAGTTTTTTTGAAGGATTCTCTTTTTCTGAAACTGTTTCCAGAAAGAATCCTTTGCTTCAGTAGGAACATAATGATATTCCACCCTCCCTGAAGAAGTATTATGATTTATTGCAACCGGATTTTCCTGCACCTACTCCAATTCCTCCTGTTCATTCAGCATTGGAGGATGTTTTTGTCACTGTGTAACTTGTTTGACAGCCAGCTTGTATGCTATACCCAAGAACGCACATAGATTTGTAAAGTTCCTCAGTTTCATAAACTTTTATATACTAATCCCAGATCAGACCCAACAACAGCTTCTTTAGTAAACCCAGCTACTTTTAAACATCTGGTTAATGCAATCCCCCTTCTGACAAGGATGGAAAGTTGTGTATAGATTTGAGGAAAAAGGTTTCTGCAACGCTTTTTTAGAATTTTTAACTTTCAAACTAAAATGTTGAAGTTATACTTGCTTCTTTTGAAAACATGAAGAATATTATGGCATCAGTTTCCTCTTCTGAGGAAAAGAGTGTTTTAACTTAATTGCTTCTTTGTTACAAAAACTGATTACACTGTGCCTTTGATTCTGCTGATGCCACTTCGAGGACTGATACACTGGAACTGTCATGAGAAGGGTTGCTTAATATTGTACTCAAAACTTCCTGAGGATGATAAAGCTGAAAGCTTGGATTCTCTCTTAGCCATGGAATTTGTTTCTGGACCATTTACTGCAGAAGTCCATAAAAGTATGATGACAGAGGTAAGCTGATTCAAAGAATTTCTCAGATTTTTCATCCTTCCTTCTACAAATTTACCAAGAGATTTAATGCTGCCCCCACAACCTTTTTCATTAAGCAAAATAAACGATTACAGCAAGCTGCTGGTAAGCAAATGTTTAAAAAGCTGTGGCAGGGAGGTTCTAAAAAGAAAGAAGGACTCCCATCCAAAACAAAGGACAGTCTAATAAGTCTGAATGACTATCTACAAGACTCCCCTCCAACCCATGAAAAAAAAAAGTTATGTACTCACCATAATGTTCCACGTTTGTTGTCCAGTATCTCGCCTTCAGTCTTGCTTGTTGGGTTCGGAGCCGAAACTCTACTCCGACTCGGCCATATACTAAAGCTCGAGAGCTTCTACTGGCTCGAGGTTGAGTCCTATCCTATGGTGCGTAGCGGCTGTTCCCCAGATCTTGTTTGAGGGAGAAAGGTTCCTATGATATATTCAATATCCAAAAAGATAAAATATGAAACATACTGTCATAAAATTAACAAGAAAGGGCAAGAAGGGAATCAGACCTTATCCGCCAATTCTGAGAATTTTCCTCTAGATCCCCCAGGAGGGGGATGGCTGGGAGGGAAGCAAGACTGAAGACGAGATACTGGACAACAAACATGGAACGTTATGGTGAGTACATAACTTCTTTATGTTATGTTATCCCATCTCACCTTCATTCTTGCTGATTGGGACATAGTTCCCCAGTACCTTTTTCTTGGGTGGCTCAAGGGAATAAACTCTTCAGGACAGTGGAACCAAAGGATGCCCTGTTCCAGGAGGTCACATCTACTTTGTAATGAGTAATAAAGGTATGAGGGTTAATCCATGTAGTGGCAGCACAAATTGAATCCAGTGGAAGTCTGGATTGGAAGGCAATGGAGGTAGATACTGCTCTAGTTGAATGCCCTTTGATTTTCCCTGGTGTTTTTTTATTGTGGAAATCATAGACATATGTAATGGTCTCAGTAAGCCATTTGGACAAGGTAGTTTTTGAGACTGCCAAACCTTTTTTAATTTTCTGAATAGGAGACAAGCAATTGGTCTGACTTTCTGAATTCTTTGGTCCTATGCAAGTAAAAACACAACTGTCAATGCACATCCAGTTGGTGGAGTTTATACTCTCCTTTGTTGCCATAGTTTGGAAAAGACACTGGTAATTCTACATTTTGGTTTAAATTCGCTTGAGAACAAACTTTCGGTAAGAAGGAAGGATTTGTTTTGAGGGAGAACCTATCTTTGTGGAAGATCAAATAATGTGGATGGATAGGCAAGGCTTGCAACTCTGATACTCTCCTGGCTGAAGTAATTGCTGTCAGGAAGAGTGGTTTCCAAGATAAAAATTGAAATGAACAAGATGATGCTGGTTTGAAAGGGGGCATGATCAAAGATAATAATACTAGATTAAGGTCCCAAGGAGGAAGAGGGTCTGTGAAGGGTGATTTTAGCAGAAAAGTACCTTTGAGGAAAGCTTTGCATAGTCTATGGGACATTAGACTAGATCCCGATTCTCCCACATGATAATTAGAAATAGCAGCTAATTGAACTCGGAATAGTGGCTGCCACTGCTCCTTGATTAAAGATTTCTGTCAAAAATTCCAGAATTGCAGTTATAGATGCTGTAAAGGGATCTATATGTTTTTTGTTAGCCCAACAAGAGAACCTCTTCCATTTGTTTGCATAAAGTTTCCTAGTCATCTGCTTGTGCGAGGAGACTAGAATGTGATGAACTGCAGGGGATAATTCCAGAAGCCTGGCTAAGATTGGAAGTGGAGAAGCCAAGGTGTCATCTTGAGGGTGTGGAGGGCAGGATGGAGCATTCCTGACTGATGTTTTGGAAGATCCGGCACTGGGTCCAGGATCCATGGGTCCATCTGAAGGTGGGACCAAAGAAAAGGGAACCAAATCTGACGAGGCCAGTAAGACGCAATGAGAATTAACCTGCGACTCAACAACTTTGCTTTCTGGATAACCTTTAGAATCAAGGGAAAGGGGGCAAAGCCATAAAGAAGTCCCAGGGGCCAATCGTGAACCAGTGCATCCCTCGGTGACTCTCCCGGAGGGGAGATTAGGGCAAAGTAGTTGCTGCATTTGGTATTGAAGGGAGTGGCAAAAAGTTCACAGCAAGACTGGCCCCATTTGCGAAAAATTTGATTCACAACTTCCTAATTGAGGGACCACTCATGAGGCATGAGAATCGCTCTGCTTAGCCTGTCTGCTATAACGTTGGATTTCCGTGGGATATGCGTTGCTGTCAGAAAGCGTTGAGAAGATATCACCCATTGCCAAACTCTCTGGGCTTCTCGACATAGGGGGTAGGATCTCGTTCCCCCCGTTTGTTGATGTACCATACCACCGACATATTGTCTGTCTGAATTGCAATAGTCCCTGCGGGGAAGAGAGTTGTGAAATGCTTGCAATGCCAGAAGCACCGCCCTCATCTCTAGAACATTGATATGCAAATGGTACTTGTAATCTTTCCAAACTCCTTGGACCGTCTGTCTCAGATAATGCCCCCCCCCCCAATTTGGGACTCGTCTGTGGTTACCGTAGAGACGAGTTGGGGGAGTACAAACTATCTGCCCATTGTTACCTGAGTGGACTGAACCCACCAAAGTAGGTCCTTCCTGCAGGAGTGTGTTATGAGGATCTCGTGAGACATGGGTTACTCCTATATGGACCATTGAGCAAAGAGTAGCCACTGCACTATTCGCATGTGAAGTCATGCCATGGGAAGTAGTGTTATTGTCGCTGCCATGGAGCTTAGGACTTTCAGGACAAATCTTGCCTGTACTCTTTTTGTGTTGAGTAAGGTGAGCACTTGGCTGCATAACATCTGGATCCTTTCTTGAGGTAGCTTTGCCAACATGTTTGTATTTAAATCTGCACCAATGAATGTAATATGCTGTGATGGCAACAAGGCAGATTTTTCTGCATTTATAGTAATGCCTAGTTTTGAGAAGAGATGGATGGTGTAGTCTCTTGCTTTGATTAGTAGCTGCTTGGTGGTGGCAATTAGGAGCCAGTTGTCTATGTATGGAAACACATGGAATCCCTGACATCTCAGATGAGCTGTGACTACTGACATGCATTTGGTAAACATCCTGGGGGTTGTGGTGAGTCCAAAGGGCAGAGCTCTGAACTGGTAATGACTGACTCCCAGCCGGAAACGTAGAAATCTTCTTGTGCGCCTGTCCAGCTTTATGTGGTAGTACGCGTCCTGAAGATCGAACGAGTGCATTCAATTGTCTTTTCCCAGAAACGGGAGTATAGACTGCAGTATTACCATCCGGAACTTTGACTTTTTCACTGATTTGTTTAGTCTGCGGAGATCCAGTATGGGTCTCCAGTCCCCTGTCTTTTTTGGAACTAAAAAGAACCTTGAGTAAATTCCGGATCCTTGTTGGTCTGCGGGAACTTCTTGGATGACTCTCTAGCAACGTTTGGATTTCTAGTGTTGCTTGATCCCTTTGACCGGATGGAATGTCTGGGATAAACTTTGGCGGATGAGGTGGACAGTGAAAGGGAATGTTGTACCCCCTGGATATAATGGACTTGTACCCATTTGTCTTGAATCAAATTCAGCCAGGCTTGTGGGTACAGTGATGGTCTCCCCTCGACTGCCTCCAGAGGTGGACAGGCAGGCCTCCTTCCAGGAGCGCTGGAAGGGCCTACCAGAGAACGTATCTCTGTCGCCCTGGTTATTCGGACCCCCTCTGCCCCATGGATGGCATCTTCCGTTATTTCCCCTTCTGCCCCTGGGGGAAGAATCACCACGAGTGCCAGATAAAGCTGTTGGACATACGGAACCACATTTTTCCGCAGTTTTGACCTTTAGGATAAGGTCTGGTAGGGGCAGAAAAATGGACTGTAATGGCAAACAGAGTCTTACCATCTTGTTGCCGCCTGGTGAGAATTTTTCACTTTCGGACTGAACAATGACAAGCCATCAAAGGTAGTGTCAATAAAGGAAGATCAGAAGGGTTCAGCAAACTCGGAAAGGCGTATCGAAGAATGTCTACAAAATCTATTCTGCCCTGCTTGCTCCATCAGCTGCATAAGATGTGAGGCGCATGGAGGAGTTAGTGGTTAAGGTTGCAAGCTGGGAATTAACCTCATCAGATAAGTCCTAGGCTGTAGCACCTTGCAGGATACCTCCTAGCTCTTTTAGGAGATCCCTCTGAAGTTGCGTGAAATGCTACAATTCAGCGACCGCAAGGTAAAGGCAGCTGAGGAGAACAATTGCTTCCCATATCTGTCCATCGTACGAGAATCCTCGTTCCATGGATGGACAGATACGGAAGTTTCAGCTAACTCCTCCTTTGTGGCCGCTGCCACCACCATTGCATCTACAGGAACCCCTTTTGTTAAATACTGCCTATCTTCTGGGGGCTATAATGAATTTATTAGGCCTCCTCGGAACGGGGTCCACTGAGTCCGCAGAGTCCCACACCTTTCGACTCACCAAACCCAGGAGTGGATCGAAAGGTGGAGACACCCAAGAGGTGGAGGGGCGAGAGCCAAAAGCCTCCAGGTATACCGACTCATCTTCAGAAGGGGAAAGAGACTTCCAGCCACCCTTCTGCTTAACGATTTACAGGATGTCTGAAAAGGAGACGTCCTCAGAGGGTAACTGTAGGGGACCCTTCTGAATCCTTTAAGTCAGTATCAGAAGTGAAAGATGCAGGGGAGTCTATATGCTTCCTCTTACACTGTCTCTTCTGAGGAACCTCCTCAGGGGGATACTCCGAGGAGGTATCTGAAGAGGAGGATCCACCCATTGTGGCTTCCTGGGGCACTGGCTCTCTACTCTGTGTGTGATGGAGGGGTAATGAAGAGGTGGATACTGGTCCCTTAGGGGGAAGAGAGGCTGGAGCCGAAGGTGGAGCAGACTCAGTGGAGAGCACACTCTGCATCACCTCAAAGGCACTACGGTCCTGGGCCGAAAGAGACTCCGGCCCCGAGAGGCCAGGAGATCTCCGCGGCACCGAGGAGGGTGGCTCCAAGGCTGATGTGGGAGCCGAACTCACCTGAACCGAGGCGCCAAGTGGGAGAGCCGGTTCCGACAAGGGTCCGACTCTGCTCTCCCCCCCCCCCGCCCACACACTCACACACACACACACGCACACACACTCGGAGCCTCCTCATCTCAAGGTCTGGCCTCTTCTTCCCCTAAAGTGCCTGTGTCTGTTTCTGTTTCCTCCGGTTATCCCAAGCGTAGAGACCCAGAACCTCAGGTAGCCCCACAGGGCGTTCCCTGCTCTTCTGAGACCTCTCCAGAAGTTCCCTCTGAAGAGGTTCCCAGGAAGAGATTATGCAAGAGGAGGCATTTGGACTCCCCCAGGAGTCTATCACATCGGACACCGACCTGGATGAAACAGAAGGGTCCCACAGATCCCCCACTGAGGACATCTCCTTTGCAGAGATTCTTGAAATCCTTAGGCAGAGGGGTGATTGTCAGTCCTAAAGCCCTACTGAGGACGAGTCGGTTCTCCTGAAGGCATTTGGGTCTCAACCTTCCACCTCTTGGGTATCTCCGCCCTACAATGAGCTTATGGATCTGGTCTCTCGTAGGGCGTGGGAGTCTCCAGAATCTATGGAACCTGTTCCTAGGAGGCCTAATAAGTTTATTTCATCCCCTGTAGATGTCCTTTTTGACCAAGGGAATCCCTGTTGATGCCATGGTCATGGCGGCAGCCACCAAAAAGGAAATGTCTGAGACTTCCTCATCTATCCATCCTCCTAACAGAGAATCTAGGATCATGGATAGATATGGGAAACGCA
Organism: Protopterus annectens; assembly: GCF_019279795.1. Taxonomy (NCBI): domain Eukaryota; kingdom Metazoa; phylum Chordata; order Ceratodontiformes; family Protopteridae; genus Protopterus; species Protopterus annectens. The sequence goes on along the minus strand of NC_056728.1, from coordinate 1,374,041,433 downwards.
TGTTCAGCTCAGCGACTTTCTCACTCAGATCACTGAACTACTTGACACATTTTACCAGACTGCAGAGAGATCTCCTTAAGGAGTTGGGAGATGCTCTTCAGGGTGCTGTAGCATCGAGTATATCCGATAAGATTGCCACTCAGCTCTCTACCCTCAATTTGATAGTCTACTCGTCCATGTGTCTCGTATCATATGCAACTGATGGTTCGAGTAGAGCCGCAGGTACAAGAATCGCTGTCCGTAGGCATGCCTGGATGCGACTCTGTTCCTTCGCGGAACCCTTCAAGTCTTTTTTTATTAATACCCCATTTGACAGCTCATCCTTGTTTGGGCCAAAGGTGAAGGAGACTTTGACCAGGTGTGAGCAAGAAGAAAAAACTCTGTCTGCCGTCGGCGTCCGTTTTTCCAACCCCACTCGACCGTTTTCCAAAGGTCAGAGGGGAGGAAAGATGTGGTTCTGGAAAGCCCAAGGAGCCTTTCAAGACACACATGGAGAGCCCCCCTCCAGAGGCAGAGGAGGGGGGTTTCAATGGAAGATGCTGCCTTCACGGATGAGGGGGGTCCGCAACACCAGCGTGACAGAGATCACTTCTCTGGTCAATCCTACCAGCGCTTCTGAAGGGAAGCCCGGCTGTCCTACTCTGGAGGCAGTCGGGGGTCGCTTATCTCTGTACCCCAAAGCTTGTCTAAATATAATATATGACAGTTGGGTACAATGTATCATTTCCAGAGGGCATTTCATACCGTTCTCCACCCAGCCTCTTCCCGTCAAAAAACCCGGATGTTCTACCCAGTCACATGGGACAAGCAGCAATAGAGGTACGCAGATTGTTAGAAAAAAAGAGTCATCCAGCCAGTCCCAGCAGACCAGACAGGATTCGGAACTTACTCAAGATTCTTTTTGGTTCCAAAGAAAACAGGGGACTAGAGACCCATTTTGGATCTCAGCAGACACAACCAATTTGTGAGGAAAGAGAAGTTCCGAATGGTCACGCAACAGTCCATACTCCCATACTTGGGGAAGGACAATTGGATGTGTTCATTCGATCTCAAGGATGCGTACTACCACATAAATTTGGCCAGACCATCCAGGGATCACCTGCGTTTCCGGCTGGGAGCCAATCATCATCAATTCCGAGCTCTGCCCTTTGGTCTCACTACAGCCCCCAGAGTGTTCACCAAGTGCATGTCAGTAGTCACGGCTCACCTGAGGCGTCTAGGATTCCAGGTGTTTCCGTATCTAAATGTTTGTCTCCTTACCTCCACCACCAGGCATTAACTTCTTCAAGCGAGAGAGGCTACTCTGACACTCTGCAATCAGCTAGGCATTACAGTCAACTTTGAAAAGTCTGCCTTGTTGCCATCGCAGCATATTGTTTTTATAGGGACATAACTAGACACATCAACCAGCACTCTCCGCCTTCCGCCAGAAAGAATCTCTATTCTTCGCCAACACATCATGTCCCTAATATCAAAGAACAGAGAGGACTGATGGCAGCTATTCTAGCAATCCCGTTAGCAAGGATGCATATGAGAATCCTTCAATGGCTTCTATTCACGCAATGGTCTTACCAAGAACTTCCAATGAGTCACATGATCCTGGTAAATTCCTGCAAGAAGGATCTTCAGTGGTGGTTGATGTCTCTTCATGTCACAGTAGGACGTCCATTCATGCTTCCCCCTCCAGTTGCCACTGTGACCACGGACGCTTCCCTGATAGGGTGGTGGGGCTTTTTCAGGGAAAGACTGCCCAAAGCACATGGACAGATCAAGAATCACATCTGCATATCAATGTCCTAGAGATGAGAGCAGTACTTCTAGCATTGCAGTACTTTCAGGACTCTCTTCCTCTAGGGACAATTGCAATACAGACAGACATGTCAGTGGTCTAGTATCTGAACAAACAAGGGGGGAACCAAGTCTTATCCCCTTTGCCGAGAAGCCCTCAGAGTATGGCAGTGGGCACTGTCATCCCAGTGCTTTTTGTTGGCAACGCACATCCCGGGCAAATTCAACGTCATAGCGGACAGACTGAGCAGAGCAATCTTATTGCCCCATGAATGGTCCCTCAAACAAGAGATTGCAGACAGGATCTTCCGCAAATGTGGCCAGCCTTCCTGCGACCTGTTCACCAGTCACATCAACAACAAATGCAGAAGCTATTTTGCCCTGATTCCCATGCCAGGTCACTTCCCAAGGTATGCTCTTGTCCACGATTGGCCCCCAGGTCTCCACCATGCATTTCCACCAATTCCCCTGATATCCAAATTCTTACAGAAAGCAAAGTCGCTGGGACGGAAATCATCCACATAGCCCCTCATTGGCCTCGGCAGATTTGATTCCCGTTTCTTTACCATCATATTCTGGAAGATCCATGGATTCTAGACCCAGTTCCAGACTTGTTGACACATCTGTCAGGGGACCTTCACCCATCATTGTAGACACTGAAGCTAACCGCTTGGCTGCTCCAATTCCCGCATAGCCAGGCTCTATAATCTTTCCCATGACACTAGTCAGATTCTGTTGGCTTCCCACTAACCTTCCACCAGAAAATTGTATCGTAGTAAGTGGAAGAGATTTTCCTTTTGGGCTTCTTCCCACAACATTGACCCTTATCAAGCAGCATTGTCTTCTATCTTACAATTCTTGACAGAAATCTTCAATAAAGGAGCAGCGGCAGCTACGGTATGAGTACAATTAGCTGCTATATCTGATTTCCATCTAGGAAGTGATGGTTTGAATATTATGGCTCACCAATTGTCCAAGGCTTTTCTAAAAGGTTCCTTTCACATAAGGCCTCCACTGAAGACACCTTATTCCCCCTGGAATTTGAATGTACATTATCTCGTATCATTCTTCCTCCTTTTGAGCCTGGATCATCTTGTGAACTAAAATTCTTGTCATGGAAAACTATCTTCTTATTAGCCATCACTTCAGCCCGTAGAGTGTCAGAGCTCCAAGCTCTTTCCATCAAGCCCCCTTACATGGTCTTCCATACTGACAAAGTATCTCTCAGGACTAATCCATCCTTTCTGCCCAACGTATGCTCTGAGGTTAACATTAATTAAGTCATTGAGTTGCCTGTTTTCTTCCCTAATCATACCAACAAATTGGAATATATGATGTTCATCGTGTTTCACTGTTGCAGTCATGACTGTAGGGTTCTCCCCTGCCGGCAGGCAGTCCTCGGTCGGCCAGAATCCCAAAGTCTGGGTCCTGCGGCGGCTGTTCAACTATGCTCCCTGACGTCAGAGCGCCAGGAGTACAAAGCTGACAGCCAACGCCATCTTCTCCAGTCTTTCTTGCCGTGCAGTGATAGCAGTTCGCAAGTGCCGGTCGGCTGACTTCTGACGATTTTTTCTGATAAACTTCAGTCCGAAGACTTTCTTCTTCACTCAAAGCTAAGTACCCCGTTGGGGAAACTTTTTCTTGCTCCAGTCCGATGTCAGAAAAAGTTAATAATTGTATTTCATGTGGGAAGCAAATACCTCATAAGGATTTTCATTCTTACTGTATTCCTTGCTTAGGCCCTGACCACGACGTAGCTAGTTGTCGGTTTTGTGCTAGATTCAATCACCGTACAATTAAACGAAGGTACGATTTTGCTTTTCATTACTTCGGTAGGCGCTTTAACTACCAAATGTCATCAGATACGGTTTCGGCTACCGGAGTTCACAAACGTCGCAAGGATAAAGACAGGCCTCCGAGGTCCAAATCTGATGATAGCGCACAAGCGGAGCCAGCTTCAGGTTCGGCCGTTGTCAGTGAGGTGCTTTTGCAGCCCCTGTCGTCGGCCATTTCAGAACCGATGGCCGAAACGGACTCTCATGAGGAGCCAACCAGGCCTTTAAATATTTCTATTGCAGGACCTTCTGACAATGCTCCTTTGGATGGGTCCGGAGCCGCTGTGCAGGTACCGGCTTCCGAAGGGGTTTTCAGGCCTACTCAGCTTCTAATAAAGGCAAAGACTCTTTCTAAATCAAAGACTGCACCACAGGCCTCTTGTGAACCGGCTCCCAAGTCACAGAAACAGTTACTCAAGATGGCAGAGGATTTACTTACTATGATTAGGGGTTCACATCCCCCTCCAGATAAAAGACCAAGGCAGGATGTTTATTATGATTCCTCTGATCAGGCTTCTGTTTCTTCAGTTTCTTCTTCTGACCAGGAATATTCTTTCCCTCCTTATGAGGATTCTGATGCTGAGGAATCCATTCCTTCAGCTTCTCCCCCTGAGGATTTCTCTTTTGGGGAAACTTTGCATGAAATGAGGGAACATTTCCACTGGGAAGGACAGGAGTATTCGGAATCTAAGAAAATACTAAGGGATTTTCTTCTTCTCCCCAACATAGACCCCTGGCTATTTCTCCTGTTTTGGATATTGTGGATGATGCTTTTTCGGAGGCTAACTTAACCCCTGACTCTTCTCCTCCTGCTCGTGTCAAACCTGATAGATATTACAGGGTTCCTAATTTCCACCTGTTTTTATACAAGAACCCTTCTGCTGACCCTGAAACTATTTCTCAGGGTCCTAAGGGAGTTAAGGTCGCTTCTGCCAAAAATCCCATTCCCACTGAAAAGGATTCTAGATCTTTAGAAAGATGGGGCAAAAAAGTGTACACTTCTGCTACTTTGTCCATTAGGGCTTTAAACTGTCAGATCTGAAGTAGGATATTCATTTGTCTGCAACCTGTGGGTTTTGGATCCGATATCGGATCCGAACCGGCATGGTTTTCCAGCTATGGATCCAAGCTCTCAGCTCCTCCCCTCACCCATAATGCCCTGCTCTACCCTCATGACCTCAGATCTTGTTTGCCGCGCTGGTAACTGGATGTGGATACATAGCTCTCAGCTAAGTGGACTATTTTCTTGTTTAAAAACAGAGAATTTTTTGTTTCTTTAACTAAATTTGTGTGAAAGTAGTAGGTTTCCGTTAATATAGACTGTTTTAAGTTTATTTTAAGTTACAGTAATAATTTTTATTCCCTCCCTCGCTGAGAGTGTGTGTGTGTAGGCCTGTGTGCTTTTTTGTTGTTTAAGTTACTTTCTGTAACTTTAGGTTTTATAGATTATGGCTGAACACCCTAAATCTATATTTTCAGCTCGAGTGTGGCCATAAGCTCTCACCGCTGATGGCCACACTCGGTAAAGTGTCTTGGGGTTGAACACCTCACATCTGGTTGTTCCATTTGTGCAGGGTTCAACCCCAGGGCACTGAGGAGCGGAGGTCCAAGCTGGTCTTGGCGGGTCTTTTACCACCGGACTCCCGCCTCCGCTCCTTCGGGACTCCTGCTGCAGTTGTTCCCCCTCCTGCTCCTGGGACTCAAACTCCCGCTTCTGGAGAGGAGAGGATGCAGCAAGGACCGGAGGGAGAAGCACCAAGCGGCGGGCCGAGACCTCTGTTTCGCCCGCCAGCCAAGCGGCTTCTCCCGGCCGTTGTTCGGTCTCCTCCTTCGGCTCCGTCCCCTGTGTGCTTCTCACCGGGTCCTGAGGAGGAGGAGACCCGATCTGCCGAGGCTATCGAGGAGGCATTCCAGGCCTACCTCGGTAGCCTCGCCGAGATCTACCCATAGCCTTTCTGATGCTGATCTGGACCGGATGATGAGAAGGTTCATCCAGGCCCAGATGCAGATGGGAGTGTCTTGCTCTCCGGGGAGCTCAACACCCTTTTTTAAGCCTCTTGCTCCTTCTCCGACCCGCCATCCGGGTTCGGAGCAACTGGAGCCGAGCAGTTTCGGAGCCGGGGGAAGGTCGGAGCCGATAGTACTTGGTACTGGATCCGACCCTGCTCAGTGCGCCGGACCCGATCTCGGAGCCTGGATCCGAGCCGGATCCGGGGATCAGTGCTCCTTCGGCGCCGTCTGTGTCGGAGCGCACTGTCCTTCGGATCCAGTGCCGCGCCGCCGATCCACTCTTCGATCCGAGGGGAGCCGATTGTCGGATCCTTTGGTCGAGGTCGGCTCCCTTCGCTTTTGATGTAGTGGAGAGGGCTCTGTTGAGGGTCTCCGGACCCCGCACTTGCTTCGCCGTCCCCGCTCCCTCTGCACTGGGCCAGGCTTCCACCATCCGCCCCTGGGACAGCCCGCTTCTGTGCCCCAAGTTGCTCCCATGGAGCAAATTGCTGCTTGCGAGACTCCTCTGACAGCCCCCAGAGGAGGCCCTCAGCATTGCAAAGGAGGCATATTGACTCCCGAGTCTCTCACTGAAGACACGGACTTGGAGGAAGGGAAGGCTCCCACGGTCACCCCGAGGATGTCTCCTTCGGAGACATCATGGAAATGCTCCATATTAGGGGGGGGTGGTCTGCCCCCAAGTCTTCCTCGGACGAGTCCGTGTTCTTGGAGGCATTCAAACGGGCCCGTCTACCTCTTGGGTGTCCTCTGCCGACCCCCTGGTGGACCTTATTACCAACAGGGCGTGGAAGGAACCGGACACCGTGGAGCCAATTCCCAAAAGACCAGATAGGATCCTTAGTCCGCCTCCGACAGGACCCATTGGAGTAAGGGGCCTCCTGTAGATGCCATGTTGATGGCGGCCACCAAGAGGGAACTGGCTCACGAGAGTCCCTCAGTCCACCCACCGAACAAGGAGTCTCGGATGATGGACCGCTTGGGGAAGCGGATGTTCAGTTCGGCGACCTTCTCGGTAAGGGCGCTGAACTATTTGGCACATGTTAGGATGCAGCGAGATCTTATTAAGGAGTACGCTGCATCCCCTGAGTCCATTTCGGAGGAGGACAGAGTTCTGCACTCCACCAAAATGGCCACTCTTAGGTCAGTCACAAATACTTCTGCGGCTACTCTCCCATGCAACGGAGGGCGCCGCTAGAGCTGCGGGACAGGACTGGTCACTAGACGCCAGGCCTGGCTCCGCCACTGCATTTTTCTGAGCCCTTCAAGGCGCTGCTTGTAACGCCTTTGATGGTTCTGCTCTGTTTGGCAAGACCGCTCGAGACGCTTGACCCAGAGCGAGAAGGACGGAAGACGCTGTCTGCCGGAATCCGCTTCTCTGCACCCCAGAGGCCCTATTCTAGGAACCAAAAGGGTCAGAAGAAGATGTGGTTCCGAAGTCGCAGCAGTCCCAGCCTGCTCCGGACAACCAGTCCTTCCGTGGCAGAGGAGGACAGGGAGGACGCCCTAGAGGCAGAGGGGCTCCCAGAAACTTTGGGTCCAGGAACCTTTCTCTGAACGGCCCGCAGCAACCCTGAGGGTTGCCCGACTGCTCTACTCTGGAGGCAGTCGGGGACGTTCGGGCACCTAGCGGCATGGGAGTCCATAACATCGGACCGCTGGGTTCTCCAAATCATATCCAGGGATATCGCATTCCTTTCCTTCACCTCCCAAAGTTGAAGTCCCTCCCAGACGTCCACCCGGTCAACGGGAGGCCGCTTTGGCAGAAATTGGCCATCTGCTAAAGAAAAGAGCCATCCAGCCCGCTCCCCAGACCAGATCGGATCAGGGTTCTACTCCAGATTCTTTTAGTGCCAAAAAGACGGGGAACTAAGACCAATCCTAGACCTCTCTCTTGAATCTGGCAGTCCCCAAAGAAAAATTCGAATGGTCACTCTGCAATCTATTCTCCCCTTCTGGGAGAAAATCACTGGATGTGCTCGATAGATCTCAAGGACGCGTACTACCACATCCTGATGGACAGGCGCCCAGGAGGTTTCTCCGCTCGGCTGGGAGCCAGTCACTACCAGTTCGGGTCCTTTCCTTTGGTCTCACCACAGCCCCAGGGTGTTTACCAAAGTACTAGCAGTGGTAGCGCCCACCTGAGGCTTCAGGGGTGCAGGTCTTTCCCTACCTGGACGACTGGCTCCTTACCGCCCCAACAAGGCATCTACTTCTCTTGGCGAGACTCCTTTCTCCATCTTGCTCCATTTCTGGGCATCACAATAAATACAAAAAGTCCAACCTGGCGCACACAGCTCTTAGATTTCATAGGGGCCAGACTAGACACAAGGAGTTTACGTGCCTTCCTCACTGCGGACAGAGTTCTAAATCTGCAGCTCCAGGTGCGGGCCATTCTCCATTCAAGTTCTGCTCCAGCGGAGTTGGTCCTGAGGGCTCTAGGGTCCATGGCGCTATAGCACTTCTTCCTCTTGCCAGGCTCAATATGCATTCTACAGTGGACGCCTTAGTACAGTGGTCATACCTTGCTCTCCCATGCATCATCCCATAGCGATCAGCAAGGCTTGCCAGCGTCCCTCTTGTGGTGGCTCCACTCCCCGGACCTCCACAGGGTCGCCCATTTTGTGCTTCTCCCCTCTCGCCACGGTGACCACGGACGCCTCCGCCTCGGGTGGGGGCACTTTATGGGCCGGACAGTCCAAGGCACGTGGACATTCAGAGACCTTACTGCATATCAATGTTCTAGAGATGAGAGCAGTGCTCTTAGCGTTGCTAGCACTTCAGGACTTTCTTCCCTTGGGAACAATTGCGATTCAATCGGACAATATGTCTGTTGTCTGGTACATCAACAAACAAGGGGAACAAGGTCTTACCCTCTTTGTCGAGAGGCCATGAGAGTTTGGGAATGGGCAATCTCCACCAATCGCTTTCATAGCAACGCACATTCCGGTCGGTCCAACATCCTAGCGGACAAGCTCAGTCGCACCATTCTGACCCCTTACGAGTGGTGTCTCAATTGTCAAGTAGCGGAACGCATATTCGCACGGTGGGGAACCCCTTCATGCGATCTTTTGCTTCTCCCTCAAACACCAAGTGCGACAGTTTTTCGCTTCTAATACCTCCTCCCGGAGGTACCCCAAGAGACGCTCTGGTGCATGCTTGGCCACCCGGTCTTCTGTATGCCTATCCACCCTTGCCTCTGATGCTGCAAGTTCTTCAGAAAGCCTCTCGGGTGGGTTGCAGAATGATTCTCATTGCTCCATTCTGGCCTCGACAGATCTGGTTCCCTTCCTAAGGTCTCACTCGGTGAATCCTCCTTGGATTCTAGATCCCATTCGGATCTGATATCCCATCCATCCTGCATTCCTCCTCCGAACCTGGACAACCTGAAGCTGACCGCTTGGCTGCTCCAGTTCCACTCTTGATAAGGACTCGGTATTTCTTCACCAGTAAAGGCTATTTTGGTGGCGCTTCATCAACCATCCACCTGAAAGGTTTACTCCAGCAAACGGCAACGTTTCTCTGTGTGGGCGGAGCGCCAAGGCCTAAATCCCTTCACGGTTCCTCTCCCTGTAGTGCTTGATTTTCTAACCTCTCTCTTTAATGATGGTGCCAGCAGTTCCACAGTCAAAGTTCAACTGGCGGCAATTTCTCACTATCACATTGGTCAAGAGTCTAATCCTCTTATGTCAGCCAAATTGTGCAAAACATTTCTTAAAGGTACTTTCCTTCTCAGACCCCTATAAAGCAAGCAGTTCCTCCTTGGGACCTTTCTTTGGTCCTACAGGCCTTGACCGCCTTCGAGCCCGCGGCTACGGTGGATCTCAAATTCTTGTCCTACAAGACAGCCTTTTGGTAGCCATTACATCAGCCAAGAGAGTTTCTGAACTTCAAGCTTTATCAGCTAAACCTCCTTACTTGGTATTTCATCCGGACTGTCTCCTCAGGACCAACCCCCTTCCTTCCTAAAATCGCTTCTGAAGCAAACATCAATCAATCCATTAACCTCCTGTTTTCTTCCTAAGTATGAAAACAAAGGTGAATATAAGCTACACTCACTAGATGTTCACAGGCAACTTAGATTTTATCTTAACAGGACAGCTGGTCATAGGCAATCCGACCAGCTGTTTATTTCCTTTGCAAAATTCAATTTGGGCAAGCCAATTTCTAAAGTTTCTCTGTCCCGCTGGATTTCACAGTGCATTTTATTGGCTTATCAAGCGTCAGGAAGGCCCGCACCGGGGTGTTCATGCCCATTCAACCCGGTCAGTATCTACCTCAGCCTTCAAGGCTAGGATTCCTCTAGATGATATTTGTGCAGCAGCCACGTGGGCTTCATCTCATACATTTATTTCTCACTATAAGTTGGATCTTGCATCTAGGGGTAGAGCATCCTTGGCTCCATGGTGCTCGGAATATCCTTCCATGATGGCGCCCAAGATTCAGGTAGCTGGGGACTCTGTCCCACAGGTTGCAGACAAATGAATATCCTACTTCAGATTTAGAAGTTATGTACTCACCATAACGTTCCATCTGAGTAGGTGTATTCATTTGTCTGCAACCATCCCGCCCTCCTATTCCCCTGGCCTTTCAGTTTCCTGCATATTCCTTGTTACCCTTTTTAGGGTATTGTTGCTTTGGCAAACTCGATCTGAGGTCATGAGGGTAGAGCAGGGCATTATGGGTGAGGGAAGGAGCTGAGAGCTTGGATCCATAGCTGGAAAACTATGCCGGTTCGGATCCGATATCGGATCCAAAACCCACAGGTTGCAGACAAATGAATACACCTACTCAGATGGAACGTTATGGTGAGTACATAACTTCTAATTTCATATGCTGAAATACCAGCAATTTCTCTTGTCTGTTTTAAAACAAAAGCTTACTTCCATTTCTGCCTGTGCAGATGATAAGGAATTACATGACTTATTGCATGCCACTGAGCAAGTTGGGAAGCATGGTTTACACTGTGGATTTGATGCCTTGGAGGCTTCTTGTAGGGCTGCTGCCTCCGGTACAGTCATTAGAAGGCATGCATGGCTAAAGGAACAAAATTTGCCAGAACAAGTAAAAGCTAAATTATTGGATGCTCCTGTTCAGCATAATGTTTTGTTTGGATCAAAAGCTGAAGAGGTGATTCAAAAGATGGAGGATAAGGCAAATCCATGCAAACAGTTACAGATTTCTTACAAGTACAGCCACCAAGATTTAGCAGAAATTGGCCTTCTAAGAATTGGTCCTTTCCCACTTCAGACAGGCCTCAGAGGGGTAGATATAGACGCTCCAGAGGAAGGCCTCAAACACAAGCTTCTTATAGACCAAGACAGTGGACTGCTTCCACCCCTAGGGGAGGAGAGGACAGGTCACAAACTCATAGGAAGCAAACTCAATGACTCCCTCTGTTGGGCTGCAGGAACTTCTTGCCTGGAAGCCCCTCTCGGAGGAAAACTCTCTCTTTTTTATCAAAATTGGACTCATATAACCCAAGACAAGTGGGTTCTGGATGTGGTTTTAAGAGGTTACAAATTCCATTTTCATACTCTGTCAAGGCCAAGCGGATGGCCAGACCTTCCAAACCATCAATGGACAGAGGCCTTAAACCAGGTTGAAGCTCTTTTGGCTATGAAAGCCATAGAACTGGTTCCACTTTCAGAGATGGAACAAGGTTTTTACTCAAGGCTCTTTCTAGTCCCCAGGAAGCAAAACTCATGGAGACCCATTCTGGATCTGTCAGTCTTGAACACCTTTCTAGAGATTCCAAAATTCAAGATGCTTACTCTACAGCAGCTACTTCCAATGCTGTCCAAGGATGCATGGATGGTAACTTTGGATTTAAAGGAGGCATATTTACACATTCCCATCAGGCAGGAACGCAGAAAATAGCTCAGGTTCAAGGCCGGATCGAGGCACTTTCAATTCTCTGTGCTGCCCTTTGGATTGTCTACTGCGCCCAGGGTCTTCACCAAATGCCTGGCTCCAGAAGTAGTTTACTGCAGACTCATGGGAATTCAAATTTACCCTTATCTGGACGATTGTCTAATTCAGGCAGACAGCAAGGATGTCTTACTCCAGCATCTAGAATTTGTACAGAACCTCCTCAAGTTCCTGGGATTCTCTGTAAACATAAAAAAGTCAAATTTGACACCCTCACAACAGATAACTTTTCTGGGTGCTCTTCTAAACACCACAACCCAGATGGCATTTCTGACATCCGAAAAACAATTACAGCTGGCTTCAACTTTCAAAACCTTGGCAACTTTAACTCAGCTATCTGCAAGGAGATTCCTGCAGGCTTTGGGTTACATGGCCTCCTGCATCCTTCTCGTTCCATATGCAAGACTACACATGAGGAAAATACAGTGGTACCTAAAAAGTGTATGGTCTCAGCATTGCCACAGTTTAGACATACTGATCCCCGTCCTGCCTTGCCTTCAAAAGGAATTTCTTTGGTGGAACAGGGCATGTACTCTAAACAAAGGGAAACCCTTCTGTCTGCCTCCTGCCACTCAGATTCTAACCACGGACGCCTCGGATTATGCTTTGGGGAGCCCATTTTCAGGGCAACTGTCTGTAGGGCCTTTGGACAAAGGATCAGAAGCACCTGCATATCAATTTAAAGGAAATGTTAGCCGTTCAGAAAGCTCTAATGGCCTTCAGGAATATTCTACAACCAGGACAACTACTAATACAGACAGACAACACCACAGTTATGTGGTACATAAACAGGCAAGGGGGATCTCATTCCTACCCCCTTTGCAGACTAGCCATGGATCTATGGAACATAGCTCTAGCTTGCAATCTTGACCTTCAAGCTCAGTTTCTACCAGGGAAGCTAAACTTTCTGGCAGACAGTCTGAGCAGAAACCTTTTGGATCCACACAAGTGGATGCTGGACACCAAAATATTCAGGATGATAACAGCAGTCTGGGGATGTCCTCACATAGACCTCTTTGCATCCCTTCTCAATCATCAACTACAGAATTTTTGCACCAGGACTTTCCACAAAGAAGCTTGGAATGTGGATGCCCTATCATTCAGTTGGAGGAACCTCTCGGGATATGCCTTTCCGCCTCTTCCTCTTCTTCCACGGGTATTATTAAAGATAAAACAGGACAAGCCCAAGATGATGATCTTGCTGGCCCCAAATTGGCCTCGACAGTTTTGGTACCCAACTCTAAAAAACGTATGTCTGGAGCCCCCTTGGGTTTTACCTCAGTCTCCGAACCTCCTGTCCCAACATCAGGGTCAGGTTCTACACTCTCATGTCAGAACTCTCAGCCTGGCGGCCTGGTTATTCCAGGGCCTTTGATTTCTTCTTTCCTACCCAAGCAGGTTATGGATGTCATTTTAGAAGCCAGACGTCCTAGCACTAGAAAATCTTATGCAGGAAAATGGAAAAGATTTTGTTCCTGGATGCAGGCTCAGGATTCTGATCCTCTTCATCCGAACATTCCTTTAATTTTACTTTACTTGACAGATCTCTTTCATAAGTGTCTCTCTTTCTCTTCCATTAAGATACATGCCTCTGCTATTTCTGCTCATTATAATACAGACCCTCCAATCTTTTCCCACCAGCTCATGAGACAGTTTCTCAGAGGAGCTAAGAACTTAAGACCTCCTAGATCTCCTCCCATTCCTGCTTGGGATCTCAACTATGTTTTGGAAAAACTAACCTTGCCTCCTTTTGAGTCTGCCGCCTCTTCTGACATCAAGTTTTTATCTTGGAAGACAGCTATCCTGTTAGCCCTAACCTCTGCCAGGAGAGTTTCAGAGTTACAAGCTCTTATGGCTGTGGAACCTTATATTATTTTTCATCAAGACAGGGTGTCTTTGAGGACTAATCCTACCTTCATGCCTAAGGTGGTTTCCAAAGTAGCTTTAAATCAAACTATCCACTTGCCAACTTTTTCCCCCACTCCTCAAAATTAAGGGGAAAGGATCTTACATTCCTTGCATGTACACAGACAACTACGTTTTTACCTGGACAGAACCAAGGACATCAGAAAATCAGAACAATTGTTTGTTTCTTATGCTTCAAGTTCCCAAGGTAAAGCCATTTCAAAACAGACCATTTCTAAATGGATTGCTCATGGAATCAGATTTTGTTATTCTCACCGAGGAAAGCAAATCCCAGGGAGTATACGAACTCATTCCACCAGAGCTGCTGCCACTTCTGTGGCCTTCCTCAGGGGAGTTCCTACCAAAGACATTTTGGAAGCTGCAACTTGGAGTTCAGTGCATACTTTTTCTAAGCACTACAATTTACCTCTCTACTCTAAGTCTAGGGCAGGCTTTGCCTCTGCAGTCTTGCAGGGCCTTTTAGCCGCCCCATCTTCTTTATGACCACCTCCCTTTCGTTCAGCTTTGGGATTCTACCCTACAGTCATGACTGCAACAGTGAAACAGGATGAACATAGTACAGTTGTGTACACCTACCATAAATGTAGATGTTCGAGTGTCTTCACCGTTGCTGTCTGGGTTTCCCTCCCTCCTGTCCCCTCTTATTTTTACTTTTGTGTGGTTCATTTTTTCACCATTCTTCTGAGGTGTATTTGCAAAGGATATGGGACCTTTCTCATTTTGGGACTCCTGACATCTGGGGCAAGAAAAACTGGAGAAGATGGCGTCGGCTGTCAGCTTTGTACTCCTGGCGCTCTGACGTCAATGAGCATGGTTGAACAGCCGACGCCGGACCTAGACTTTGGGATTCTGGATGACCGAGGACTGCCTGCCGGCAGGGGAGAACCCTACAGTCATGACTGCAACAGTGAAGACACTCGAACATCTACATTTATGGTAGGTGTACACAACTGTACTTTGCATAAACTCGATGTTCATAGACAACTTAGATTTTATTTGGACAGAACAAAAGACTTCAAGACATCATATCAGCTCTTTGTGTCCTTTTCTGAGACCAGGAAAGGTAAACCAGTTGCTAAAACAACCCTAAGTGGCTGTCGGATTGTATCACCTGTACATATGCTTGTCATAATATGCCCTTGTCTAGCAAGGTAAAGGCTCATTCAACCAGAGCGGTTTCTATCTCGTCAGCCTTTCAAGCCAAATTGCCTTTGGATAACATCTGTGCAGCAGCCACCTGGTCTAAACCTCACACTTTTATAACTCATTACAAAGTGGATAAGGCCTCCAGGGACAGGGCTTCATTTAGTTCTACGGTTCTGAAGAGTGTAATTCCATGAGCCACCCAAGATCAAGGTGCTAGTAACGCTACCCATCAGTGATAAATGAACGGCGAGATTGAACAACTTCACATAAAGAAGTTATGTACTCACCATGATGTTCCATGTGAGTTGTTCCATCTCTCCTTCATTCTCACATCCCTCCCTCCTTCCCTCTCCTGGCTGACAGTTGACCTGGAGGCTGTCTTCATCCTGGTTTTTCAGTGTGTATTCATTCCTAGGCAGTATAATTATTGTACTATTATATGGTGTGCAGCGAACATGATCTGAGGTAATTCCAGCAGTGCATTATGGGATAAGGGGTGGGGTCTTGAGCTACTGGAGAACTTTGAGCTTGCTAGTCGGCCGTGTCGGAGCCGAGGATTGGCTCCGAACCCATCAGTGATGAATGAAGGCGAGATGAAACAACTCACATGGAATGTTATGGTGAGTACATAACTTTTTTTTTTTTTTTTTTTTGAAATGAGAGAAGGGGAGGAGAAGTCTCTAAGCTAAACGACTGTCTCCTCCACCGGAGATTCCTCTAACTTAAATGGTTACTCCTAAGAGGGGAAAATAAGGAAGAGAAGGGACAAGAATCCTCTAACTAAAACGGATTCTTAAGGAGACAAGGCCCAAAGAAAAAATGGCCACAAAGGGAAAATATGGAGTTTAAAAGAGAAAAAATAGCACAAGGCTATTATGATAAAACTAGTAAGTTATAAGAGATAATAATTAGAAAGGTAACTGATATAAAAGTATAAAATATAAAAATTTTCAAGCCTGAGCAAGTGAAGACAATCTCAAAGCTTAAAGTGGCAAACGAGATCTGGGGAACAGCCATTAAGCACCATGGGATAGGACTCTGTCTCTAGCCAGTAGAAGCTCTCGAGCTTTAGTATATGGCCGAGTCTGAGCTGAGTTTCGGCTCCGAACACAACCAGCAAGAATGAAGGCAAGATGGGACAACATAACATCAGATAGTTTCAGAAAGATGGGTTTTGAAAGTAACTCACCAAGGTTACAGATGACAGGCATTTTCGAGGGATTCCCCCTCATCTGCCAGACCATATTCCTCTTTTATTTCCTGTCCTCCTACATCTGATGTCTCAGAGTTTGGGAGAAGCAGTCCTTCTTCCTCAACTTGGAGAACGGTTTTATTCAAGAATGTTTTTGATGCCAGAGAAAGAAATTTCATGGAGACTAGTTCTGGATCTTTCCTTTCTAAATCTGTTTGCAATAGTGCCCAAGTTTAAAATGCTATCCATTCATAACTTGTTGCCTCTTATTCCACATTTGAGTTTTCTGGCAAACTTATATTTAAAAGATACATATCATCACATTACTACAGATCAAGATTTCAGATTTTTTTTTAAATTTTCTGTGTCTGAATAACACCATCGTTCTCTGCATTACCCTTGGATCTCTCCATTGCTCCAGTTGTATTCACAAAATGTCTAGCTCCTGTGATAGCTTATTGCAGACATTTTCCTTATTTAGATGACTTGCTTGTATTTACAGAATCTTTTTTCAAAGTCAGGAATCTCTCACCTAGGTGAGAGATCTCCTACACAGACTGAGGTTCCAGAAAAACATACAAAAGTCTTGTTTGACTCCTCATAGGATTGTTTTCCTGTGGTGTCTCCTAGATAACTCAGTAAATTTATCTTCCTCAGGAAAATAGATTTGTATCTAGATCTGTTCCTGAGTTTTTCCATTCAGACTAAGATCACAGCGATAGTCTTATGCCTTTTATGATTCAGTATAGTTCCCCTAGCAAAACTCCACATGAGAAAAATCCAGTGATACCTAAAATCTGTATGGTCACAACATCAACATCCCCTGACATTC
Organism: Protopterus annectens; assembly: GCF_019279795.1. Classification (NCBI taxonomy): domain Eukaryota; kingdom Metazoa; phylum Chordata; order Ceratodontiformes; family Protopteridae; genus Protopterus; species Protopterus annectens. Next base: position 1,374,024,776 of record NC_056728.1, on the reverse strand, counting down.
CAGATTCCAGTTTGATGTATGTGAAAAAGGAGATCTGAAGTAGGCAGACTTCATTCGTCTGCAACCTGTGGGTATCGGATCCGATCTCGGATCCGAGCCGGCAATTCAAAAGCTTAGGCTCCGAGCTCCTAGCTCCTCCCTCTTACCCATAACCCCTTGCCAAGCCCTGACTGACCTCAGATTTCGTTTGCCGCTTTTCAAGAAGCAACGGAATTCTAGAGCTCCTGGCGTTGGTTGAGATAAGTTTAGATTTTTTGACAGGAAAAGTTTTCAAATTCTCTGTTTTTATTATAAATCTAGTTAGTGTTGTGTGTGGTTAAGGCTTTCCTCCCTCTTTAGTTAATTTTTCTCGGGTTTTCGTAGTTGTTGTGTGTGTGTGTATTTAGGCCTTAGGTTGGTTATGTCTGAAGCCCCTAAGGCTGTTTTCTCCAAATGTACCAAGTGTGGCCATAAGCTGTCCCCAGCAGATGGCCACACTCGCAAGTTCATGCTTGGGGTTGAACACCTGTCTTCTGGTTGTACCATTTGTGCAGGGTTCAACCCCCGGGCTTTAAGGGAACGGAGGTCGAAGTTGGTGCTGGCAGGTCTTTTACCCCCAGATACTGCTTCGGCCTCTGCCCCTTCCAGTCAGCAACCTGTTGCTGTGAGTTCTCCCCCTCTGGCTGGGACTCAACCTCCCTTAAAGTTGCCGGAGGGGAAGGATTCTTCTAGGGAGAGACAGAAGGAGAGGCACAGGGAGAAGCACCATAAGAGGAGAGCCGAAGCTTCTAGTTCGGCTCCTCCATCTAAGCGGGCCTCCCCTGTGCCTTCTAGCCTTCCTCCTCCTCGGCTCCACTCCCCTCGGTTCTCTCCTGGACCCGAGGAGGAGGAGGCTAGCCCTTCCAGGAGGTCACCGAGACGGCTCTCTAGGTCCGCCGGTGGCCTCCTCTAGATCGACCTTTTCAATGAGCGAAGCTGATATGGACCGGATGATGAGGAAATTCATCCAGGCCCAAATGCAAATGGGAGTGCTCCTAACCCCCATCCGGGAGGGGCTTGACCCTTTTTTCGCCTCGTAGCTCCTTCTCCGACCCATACCACGGGTTCGGAGCTATCGGCGCCGTGCAGATTTGGATCCGGGGGGTGGGTCGGATCCGATAGGTCGGCGCACCTCGGATCCGTCCCATCCCTTGAGTGCTTGGTACCGGACCCGACCTCTCGGAGCCGAGGGCCGAGCCTCGGATCAGAGGGAGCTGGTGTGTCTTCGGCTCCGTCCAGGTCGGAGCACACTGGTCTCTCGGATCCGACGGTTTCGGCTCCGACTCCGATCCGTACGTCAGATCCGAGTGGGGGTCGGCTCTCGGGGCTTAGAGAAGCTGGCTCCCCCTCGGCTTTCAACGTTATGGAAAGGGCACTGTCGAGGACATCCGGACCCCCGGTCCCTGCCACGGCTCCATCCCGCACTCCATTGCAGTTGGGCCAGGCCCCCACCAGCCGGTCCCAGGGACAGCCCGCCTCGATGTCCCAAGTGGTTCCCTTGGAACATCCATCTGCTGAAGAGTACTCATCGGACAGCCCCCCCGATGAAGTACCTCGGAAGCGTAAGTGCAAGAGGAGGCACATGGACTCCCCTGAGTCCGTCACTGAAGACACGGACTTGGATGAAGGGAAGGCTCCCTAGGTCACCCCTGAGGACGTCTCATTTGGAGACATCATGGAGATGTTAAGGATCAGGGGGTGGTCTGCCCCAAGGTTTCTTCGACGAGTCTGTGTTCTTGGAGGCATTCGAGGCGGCCCTTCTACCTCTTGGGTGTCCTCCTGCTGACCCCTGGTGGATCTTATATCCATCAGGGCGGAAGGATCCGGACACCATTGAGCCTATCCTAAGCGCCCGGGCCGCATTCTTTCTCCTCCATCAGACCGCACCCACTGGAGTAAGGGTCCCCCAGTAGATGCCATGATGATGGCTGCAGCCACGAAGAGGGAATTGGCCCAGGAGAGTCCCTCCGTCCATCCTCCGGGCAAGGAGTCCTGCTCGATGGATCGCATTGGGAAGCGAGTTTTAGTTCAGCGACCTTCTCCTTGAGAGTGCTGAACTACATGGCACATGTCATTAGGATGCAGCGGGATCTGATTAAAGAATACGCTGCATCTCCCCGAGTCCATCTCGAGTGAGGATAAACAGGTTTACTCCACCCGAATGGCCACTCTCAGATCAGTATCCAATACATCTATGCGGCTGCTGTCTCATGCTACTGAGGAAGCCGCTAGAGCCAGCGGAGCAGGCCTTGTCATGAGGCGACAGGCCTGGCTCCGCCATTGTGATTTTGCAGAGCCCTTCAAGGCGACCTTCGCGAATGCCCCTTTCGATGGTTCTGCCTTGTTTGGCAAGACTGTTCGCGAGACATTAGTCCAGAGCGAAAAGGACGGAAGACGCTGTCTGCCGGAGTCCGCTTCTCAGCTCCCCAGAGGTCCTTCTCTAAGAACCAAAAGGGACAGAAGAAGATGTGGTTCCGAAGTCGCAGCAGTCCCAACCTGCTCGGATAACCAGTCCTTCCGTGGCAGAGGAGGACGGGGAGGTCGCCGTGCCAGAGGCAGGGGGGCTCCTGGCAATTTTGGGTCCAGAGAACCCTTCTCTGAGAGACCCACGCAGCAGCCCTGAAGGGTTGCCCGGCTGTCCGTCTCTGGAGGCAGTCGGGGGGCGGTTTTCGATGCACCTGACTTCTTGGGAGTCCATAACAACAGACAGTTGGGTGCTTCGACTTATATCCAGAGGATATTCAATACCCCTATTCAAGATTCCCAAATCTCGCAGCCTCCCAGATGTTCCACCCGACCAAAGGGAGGCGGCAGCTATCGAAATCGAGCAGCTGCTAGGAAAAAGAGCCATCCAGCGCGTCCCCCCAGATCAAGCCGGATTAGGGTTTTACTCCAGGTTCTTTTTGGTGCCAAAGAAGACGGGGGACTTAAGACCAATCTTAGACCTTTAGGCATCTTCTGTGCTCAGCCAGGGATTACTTTCTTCAACTAGCACCAAGGCTGGGCATCACGATCAACTGGGAGAAATCTTTTCTGAAACCAACTCAAATTATAGATTTCATAGGAGGAAGACTAGACACCAGATCAATGCGAGCCTTCCTCACCCCAGACCGTATCGCCAGCCTGAGGTGTCATGTGACAGCAATCCTGCAACCATCTCCAACTGCAGCTTCGGTCCTGAGGGCCCTAGGTTCTATGGCGGCAGCTATCCCGCTTCTAATTCATGCCCGTTTACGCATGCGGGTTCTTCAATGGACCCTTCAAGTTCAGTGGTCTCCTCTTTGCTCGCCTCTAAACGCCCCGATTGCGGTCAGCAGAGCGTGCAGGGACTCCCTTCTGTGGTGGCTTCTTTCTCCGAGCCCCTGGCAGGGAGACCTTTTATGCTGCATTTCCCGAGCCACAGTGACCACGGATGCTTCTTGCCTCGGGTGGGGGCATTCTGCGGAAAGATTGTCCAAGGCACGTGGAATCCCACAGAGACGCCATTGCATATAAATGTCCTGGAAATGAGGGCGGTGCTCCTAGCGTTGCAAGCACTTCACCACGCTTCTTCCTTCAGGGACTATTGCGATTCAGACAGACAACATGTCCGTAGTCTGGTATATCAACAAGCAGGAGGAACCAGGTCTTACCCCTTTGTCGAGAGGCCATGAGAGTCTGGGAATGGGCAATTTCCACCAAACGCTTTCTGGTAGCAACGCACATTCCGGGAAAGTCCAACATCCTTGCGGACAAGCTCAGTCGCACCATCCTCTCTCCACACGAGTGGTCCCTCAATCTTCAAGTAGCGAAGAAGATTTTTGCCGCTTGGGGCAACCCTGTTGCGATCTTTTGCTTCTCCCTCAAACGCCAAATGCGACAATTTCTTCGCTCTGCTTCCCCACCAGGAGTTCGAGGGATGCTCTGGTGCATGCTTGGCCTCCCGGTCTCCTTTATGCCTACCCTCCACTTTCTCTGATGCAGAGGCTTCTGCAGAAAGCCAACAGTTTGGGGAGCAGAATGATTCTCATTGCCCCATTCTGGCCTCGACAACCTTGGTTCCCCTTTGTATGGTCTCACAAAATCAATCCACCGTGGATTCTGGATCCAATGGATCTCATCTCTCACCCTCTGGGAATGCCAGTTCCCAATCTGCGGACCCTGAAGTTGACAGCTTGGCTGCTCCAATTCCAACCTTGATTAGGACTCCCGGTATATCTTCACCGGTCAAGGCTATTTTGGTGGCTGCTCATAAACCTTCCACCAGACAGGTTTATCGGAGTAAATGGAAGAGGTTCTCTATATGGGCAGGACAGAGAACTGTGGATCCTTTTTCAGCACCTATCTCTGCGGTGCTGGATTTTCTAACAGACCTCTTTCATCAAGGGGCTAGTTCTTCCACGATTAAGGTACAATTGGCGGCTATCTCGCATTATCATATTGGTCATGACACAGCTCCCCTTATGACAGCAAAATTATGCAAAACTTTTCTCAAAGGAGTTTTTTTTGTTAAGGCCTCCAGTCAAGGAGGTTGTACCGCCTTGGGACTTGTCTTTAGTACTGCAGGCCCTTACTGCTCCTCCCTTCGAGCCTGCAGCTTCAGCTGATTTAAAATACCTTTCCTGGAAGACTGCCTTTCTGGTAGCTATCACTTCAGCCAGAAGGGTGTCTGAGCTTCAGGCTCTATGTGTCAAACCGCCTTATCTTTCTTTCTTCCCTGATAGGGTGTGCCTCAGGACCAATCCATCTTTTCTTCCGAAGGTCTCTTCTGAATCCAATATTAACCAGTCAATCAATTTGCCTGTATTTTTTCCCAAGTATTCAAACAAAGGAGAATACAAATTGCATTCCTTGGATGTTCATAGACAATTACGTTTTTATATTAACCGGACAGCTGGCCACAGGAAATCAGATCAGCTGTTCGTCTCCTTTGCTAAATTTGCTCTGGGTAAAGCAATATCTAAAGTCACTCTATCTAAATGGATTGCTAATTGCATTCTGCAGGCATATGACACTTCAGGCAGACCTGCTCCTCAGAGGGTTACGGCTCATTCTACTAGGGCAGTTTCTCGCCAGCCTTTAAGTCCCGTGTTTCGTTGGATGATATCTGCTGCAGCTACTTGGGCCTCGCCTCATACTTTTATTTCTCATTACAAGGTGGATGTTGTTTCTAGAGGAAGAGCATCCTTTGGCTCAGCGGTGCTCGGAACATCCTTCCATGACGGCCCAAGATTCAGGTAGCTAGGGACTCTGTCCCACAGGTTGCAGACGAATGAAGTCTGCCTACTTCAGATTTAGAAGTTATGTACTCACCATAACGTTCCATCTGAGTAGGTGACTTCATTCGGATGCAACCATCCCCCCCTCCATCCCCCTGACCTTTATAGAGCGAGTATTTATGCTGTTTTAGTGTACTGTGGTCAGTATTTTGAGGCAAACTCAATCTGAGGTCAGTCAGGGCTTGGCAAGGGGTTATGGGTAAGAGGGAGGAGCTAGGAGCTCGGAGCCTAAGCTTTTGAATTGCCGGCTCGGATCCGAGATCGGATCCGATACCCACAGGTTGCATCCGAATGAAGTCACCTACTCAGATGGAACGTTATGGTGAGTACATAACTTCTAAATTCTGTGGTGGAGAGGCCAAATCTGTTAAAATCCAGGTCTGTCATTTTTCCTTCCAGCTCCAGTGCAGTCTGCAACAATATATCTCAGACTTTGCTTGGAGATCAGTGTCTCTGGAGATAAAACTGCAGGATCTTTGAAAAAGGAACGAGAGGTCAAAACCTGAAAATTTAAAAAAATGTTGACACTTATAAATGCTGTCAACTCTCAATCATCTCTGATCCCCATGAGTATTGCAAGTGTTTAAAAACAACACCAAAATGATGTGCTAGAGTAATAAGCATGGGGAACCAGATCTTACCCTCTCAGCAGGATAGGCATGGTAGCCTGAGATATTGCTTTTCAGCACAGTCACACTGTACATGCATCTTGCATACCATCAGAGCAAGACAATGTGTCAGACAAGCTGAGCTGGACCAAGACAGGCTCTCACAAATGGAAATTAAATTAGGAGGTCTTCCAGAAATTGGTGCAGCAATGGGGAACACTTCAAATAGATCCTTCTACCCACACTTACAACAATCGTTTGGCAAAATTCTGCTCCAAGATTCCTTCAAGAAGGCCTAAAAATAGATGATGTTATGTAGTCCCATCTCACCTACATTCTTACCCGTGGGTTCGGTTCCAACTCGGCCGATTTTTTTAGCTTGAAGTCTTTCATTGGCTGGGCTAAGCAGGTATCCCATGGTGTACTGCTCCATATCCCCAGATCTCATTTGCTGCTCGTGTAGCTCGGATGTGGTCTCGCTTGGCTGTGGCTAAGTACTCTTTTTTTCTTGTCTTTAAGAAAAATTTTTGTCTCATAATCAAAGCTATTTTCATAGCTATTTATCTAAGTGTTGTTGTTGAAGTTGTGATCGTGTGATTGTTTGTGTGGTATCCCGCTGACTATTCCCTCAGGCTAGGCCCGTTTCAGTTAGAGGGCCTAGTCCTCCTCTTATTGCCTTCTGTGTGAGTACAGTCTAGTCCGTTTAAGTTAGAGGTTTGGACTATCCTCTTTCCTCGTGGTCTTCACCCCTTTTTGTTGAGAGGTTTGTACTTGTTCTTTAGTGTGTGTGTGTTGGGTCACTGTTCAGTGTTTGTTCCCGCGTTTTGTGGTGTGAGCGCCTGTGAGTTATTCTCCGACTTGTTTTTTGACTTTTGGTGTGGTAGTAAGATGTCCAAAGATCCCAAGGAGCACAAACCTTCGGGTTTCAAAAAGTGCTCCAAATGTGGGTACAAAATGTCCATCACTGATGTGCATTCCATTTGTGTCTATTGCCTGGGAGCCATTCATCTGCAGGAATCCTGCAGTTTTTATCATGCATTCAGTCCTAGAGTTTTCCAAGAGAGAAAGAATAAGTTAATTTTAAAGGGACTCGTGAAACCCTCTTTTGAAGAGGCTATGGATTCATCTCCCAGTGGAAAATCTAAATCTGGCAAGTCTAAAAAGAGATCCCTGGTTCCGTCAGCTTCATCGGAGCCTCCGGAGAAAATCTCAAAAACTGCATCAACCTCCTCGGCTCCACTGTCCTCGGGGCCGCAGGAAGTGTCAGTGTTGACGGAACCGGCGTTGGCTAAATTTTATTGGAACCTCTTAGGAGCCGATCGCCCAGTATCAGACCAGTTTCTCCTGAGAGGAGATAAGTCTCCCTCCCTGTCTTCCAAATCCTCCAGGACCCTTTCAGATGTGGATGTTGATAGGGTGGTTCAGAGGCTCCTCCAGTCACCGGTTTTGACAAAATTATTTCCGGCTCCAGCCCAGTCTGCTCCGGAGCCCGTCCCAACCCTGTCTTCGATCATTCCTCCTCTGAGCGAGTCTCTGTCTTCGGAGCCGGAGTGTTCCGTGCCGTATAATGTTACTAGGCCGGCTCCGATGGCCTCTTTGGCTCCATCGGTACTGGCATCGGCTCCGTCCTCTGGGTTCGGGATTCTTCGGTCGGGCCCGAGGGGGTCATCTCGGAGCTTATTTCAGTCCCGAGCCTTCCTCTCGGTCATGGCCTCAGAGGCCGGTCGCTCCTCGGATTTGGGAGGCCCTGCCTTTGAGGCTATGCAGACCGCACTGGCCAGATCGTCAGCTGCATCAGGTGGGTCGATCACTCTGTCCCCCACCACTCCGGAGAGCGCTTCTGATCACCACCCATCCATGGACAGCAGAGTACCAGGGCCTAGGGATACCCCCACGAGTGGTCCCCAAATTTCTGAGGGTCCCTCAGAGTTCGTGCCTGAGGAGCCCCCTAGAAAATGAAGAAAATCAAGAAAAAATTATGTAGTAATAAATTAATTTTGGCTACCATTGATATAAAAATTTTATTTAGCGTAATACCACATGTAGAGGGCCTTGACCTGTTTTATGATTTTTTATGCAGTAACACAAATATAAGGCATGAAAGGATATTAATGTTTAGAACTTTAATGGAATTGGTCCTTAACAACAATTACATCATATTTGAGAACCAGCTATTTAAACGGACAACAGGCATAGCAATGGGGGGGGGCGACCTGTGCCCCCCTGTTTGCCAATATAGTTTTGGCCCAGTGGGAACTCACTCAGGTATTTACTTCAGAGCTATTCAAGCTGTGTAAATTCTATGGGAGATTTTTGGACAATATATTAATATTCTGGGAAGGCAGTGAAAATGAATTACAGATATTTTTTGAATTTTTTAAATGCTAGTACATCTCTTTTAAATTTCACTTTGGAACAAAGCAGTGACAAGATCAATTTTTTGGATATATTTATTATCAAAAATGAAGTAGAACAGAACTTTAAAACCACGATATACAGAAAACCCACATATTCTAATACCCTCTTACACTGTGAGAGTGGACACCCTGACTTTCAAAAAAAGTCACTTGTCAAAGGCCACTGTGTTAGATTGGCACGTATGATCAGTGACATAGAAATGTTCTATGAAGAGAGGGACAAGTTGAGGGGTATGTTACAACAAAGAGGGTATCCTAACAATTTTATTGAACCAATTCTTAATGAGGTCACAGAAAAAAGGGTATGTGGACACTTTTTTCCATTATTAGGGACTGATACATCTGGTAATGTTACCCCTAATATTAGCATTTTGAGTGAAGATACAAACATGACCCAAGATTTCAGCAAGGCCCTTATTTTAACTTATAACCCATTATTTTATGACATCAAGGACATATTAAATAAGAATTGGTTTATTTTTAGAGGAGATCAAGAATTGTTTAAAATGTGGGGGAAAACCATGTGTTGTATATAAAAAAGATGCTTGTTTTAAAAATTTACTTGAACAAAACACAGAGAGTTATAAAACCTATGGAAAAGGACGGATGACCAAATGTGGTCATTGTACACAGTGTTCCAGTATTTTTGAAACGGACACCTTAAATATTTCACAGTATGGTCTAATACATTTGAACCATAGGTTGAATTGTAACAGCATTTTTGTAGTTTATGCAGCCTTATGTCAATCCTGTGAAGGATTTTACATAGGCCAGATTAAAAAGGCTTTCAAAGTGCGTGTATACCAACACAATTATGATATTAAAAAAGCCAATGGAAAAAAATGCATTGGCGTTGCATATCAAGGAAAATTCTGACCATAGGTTTAAATTTATTGCCTTTGACCAAGTTGTTCTTAACGGGGGGGTTCCACGGGAATTGTTTCTCGAATTTAGAAAATGTATGTGGCAGTTAAGATTTAATTCCAAACCCCCCCCCGCGTTGAATGATATTATTTCCCTCTCTAGTTATTTAAAACTGAAAGCTGAATTATATCTTTGATAGTTTTGTTATGTTTTAACTTGCACAACAAATAAGGAAATTAGGGGAAAATGTGATCAATGTATGTTTATAATGCATCCTTTTATACTGTCTTAGTGTATCAACAGTATGCTGGATTGATGTTTGTTATTTATTTATACATATGGGTTACTGTGAAGAACAAACACTGTTGTAGTTTGTTTTGTCTTTATTTTTTTTATTATTATTTCTTAATCAAGTTTCACATATATTTCAATGTTTAGTTTTAAAACATAGTGTTGCAATACAACCTTAATCCTGTAGAGGCAATATAGCTTGAGAAACAGTGTTGCAATGCAATTTGAATCCTGTAGAGGAAATTAATTGTGGTCATGTGGTGGTGCCTGGCTTTTAAAAAGAAGTGATGTCAATGTTTTATGTAATCTGATGAAGTCAAGTGTATTTACTGACGAAAGCACTCATTAAAAGTGTATTTTTTTCATATTTGTGGTTGTTTTTCTTTTTTTCGTTAATTTTTAAAGACAAAATGTGGATGATGTCCTACAATGCTCCCAATCCTTGTGTTTGAATAACAGAACGGACCAGTTCATTTTAACTATATTGTAAAAAACATCAACATTGTTAGTATAATGCATAAAAAATGTACTCTTGTAGTGTTACTACTTTCATTGGTTCGCCTATCACTAGCAACATCATCTCTCTAAAATTATGGTCGAGCTAAACCCCGCCTGGATGCTTTCACATCCCTGACCCATTCTCCCTACTTCAAGATTCCTATGTCCTCTGTCTTTAAATTTGTGAGCAAGGATATTCAAGTTTGATTTAGATGTACTGTCCTTGCTGTTTAATCTTGATATCCTCATACCCAGGCCTTTTAGCACATGATTAAAAATCCTCGAGAGATGCAAACTTTCTCTCCTCAATGTAGTGTTCATGCGACAGGGTTTCCTATAAAGTCTAGTGGCAATGGTATTGTCCTCCATTCTATAGACCTCTACATCTAAAAAATCCATGGCAAACCTAGAACACTTAAAAGTGAACTTCAAAAAAGATGCACTATATAAATAGTCAATGAACTCTAGAATGACTTCTTCCCGTCCTGCCCATAACAGAGAAATATCATCCACAAATCTCTTGAAGAACTTTATCTACTTGGAAAATCTATTGCCTTTTAGAACACAAGTCTTTTCCCAATGGGACATTATTACATTTGATTTGCGCAGGGTGTGCCCATGGCAACACCCTGCTTTTTCCAGCAGTAAGGCCCATTGAACAAAAACACATTATGTCCCAGAATCAAGTTGACAAGGGAACATATCAAAACTATTTTCATGTCACTGAAATTACTTCGCTCCTTCAAAAAAGTCTGTAGATAATTTAATCCTTTGTCATTTGGTAGAGACGTAAAAAGTGACTGTACATCCAGGGTTAAAAAATATATATTCTCTATATCATCACATTTGGCAATGCATGTATATAAATCCCTTAAAAACTGTTTAGTGTCTTTAAGAATATTTACAGATGAGTCTACCATTTCCCTTAACTCTTTTTCAACATAAATGGAGAGTGACTCCGTCACCCACCCCGTTCCCGACACAGTGGGTTGCAAAGGGGGGTCTATTCAGATCTTTATGCAACTTGGGTAGACCATTCAACATAGGCACAATGGGCATGCTCATTTTAAAATAATTAAATAGATCCAACATAATCATACATGCTGCTAAATAATCCCTTAAAACATTATATACATCATTAATCAATTCATGAACTCTCTGGACATCATTTACTTCATACACATTATTAGATCAAGCATTTCCTGCATTAATTCCAAATTAAAACCTCTAAGACCACTAAAGAACCACCCTTGTCAGCAGGGCGGAACACAACAGTTTCAGCTGTCTGTAATTCAAACAGAGCTTGCCATTCAGACCTCTTTAAATTACAGAACTTTCCATGTAAAGGTCCATTCATAAAATTCTGTCTAACATCATTTTCACACATTTGGCAAAAATATCTCTAAAGCTGGGTCAAATGCTGGCACAAAACAGCTTTGTTTTTTATAAACACAACCCTCAGTCTGGTTCGAATATTAAGTTCTTAACATAACATTCCTTGCAAAAAGTTTTATGTCTAATATAATATCAGTCAAAAGCATACCTGTAGCAGGGATATAAGTAAGTCCTTTCTGTAACAGAGAATACTGTGCTTCCATTAAAGCCTTAGATGACAAATTGAAGACTAACTGTCCACTCGAGCCTGCTACATCTTTTTTATTGTTTGTTTCTGACTCATAGCTGGACGCCATTTCCAAGCTCGACTGCGGGAGTGGTGTTGTACTGGAAAGTCTATTTTCCTGATTGGAAGCGGTGAAGAGGGAAAAATGTTGTTCGTTCCTTCTGTCCTAATATCTTTCTCCTTACAACCGATATCTGCTGATCCAGCGACGTATGAGGCGTGACTTGACTCATGCCTGCAACAGTAATTACATCCGACACTTCAGAGACACCAACAGAGTCCAGAGCTGGTATACTGACAACAGAATCAACCAGTCACTGCTCCTGTAAAGAAGCAGTGACTCCAAATTCAACCTTTGAGGTTGTCTCACTGACTGATGATATAACTTGAGTCCTTGATCATGACAAAAACATTACCTTTCCTAAAGTCACATACATCTCTGTCAATTTTTTTTTCTTTTTTTGAGCCATTAACCACCTATGATAAGCCATGACATTATCAGTCGCTTCATCCATAATTTTTAAATAAATGTCACTGGGACCCACATTCTGTAGTCGTTTCTGCTTCCTATTGATATTATGGACAAGTGAGTGGGTGTAAAGAAGTTAATTAATAACTTAATGTAATTAAAGCTGAGCTCCACGTTTAACTGTTGCCAGTCTTTTAATAAGTCTCACCATAAGTGGGCATTTTAAGCACCTGAAGACCCCTAGGGATCACTTTATGATATATACATGCTTCAAAGTGAAGACGTTGGCATTGGAGACATTTTAATTTAAATAAATCATTCTCCAATGTCTTAAATTCTTTATAAAAGTTTGTAAAATCACCTTCAACATCTTCCATATCCAAATGACAGTTCAAAAGCTGATTATTATTAACAGTAACCAGTTTCTCTAAACAATCCAGTTTCATTGGTTCACTTACTGGTGTATAATCCAGTTCAATGTTAAACCCTTCTGCCATGGTCCACATGTATACCAACAAACAAAACAATCCAAAAATAGCAAAAAAGTATTCCACTGTGGAAAGGTCCTAAGAACAACACACTGTAACAACAAAAAACAATATTCTTCAGAAAGACCAACCATGACAGCAGGAACAGGAATACAAACTTTAATTCATCTGGGGAGTGCTTTCATACCCAACTGAGCACTTCTTCAGACCACAAAAACAGCATTTAAAAGCCTTTACATAGCCACACATAAAATTAAATAAATCAAGATTAAATTTAACTACTACTGACTCTATTTAAATAAATTACCAGCTTTTAAAACCGGCTTTAAAGGGACGTAACCATTTAACCCTGGATGTCTGTCAGCCTGAAATCTGATTATCCATTTAGTTTCATGTTCTGTGATATTTTTAACATCTCCAAGTCGTTTACCAAAGCTTAAACATTCTATTACCCTAAACTTGTATTTATGTAAATCACCTTCTTCTTGTGTATGTCTGGCTACGGCATTCCTTAAAATCTCATTTCTTATGGCCAAAACATGTTCTCTAATTCTTTCCTTCAACATCCTGTTAGTTTTTCCTATGTAAAAACAGGTGCATGCTTGGCAGCACGCTATATAGACTACATTTGAAGCAGAACAGTCTGCACTAGCTTTAAACTCCAACACATATTTCATGACAGGATTTATAACTGTGTTGGGGTTTTATCTATATATGGACAAAAATTAGTTCCCACATGGCACTGTCCCTATATTTTCCTGTTGCTTCACCTTATGTCCATTTCCATAGCATAACAATCTCTTCAGAGACTTTTTATTTTTAAAGACAAAACGTGGATGCTGTCCTACAATGTTCCCAAGCTTTGTGTCTAATAACAGAACGGACCAGTTTTTTTAACTATATTGCAAAACACATTAACATTGTTAGTATAATGCATCAAAAAATTACTCTTGTAGTGTTACTACTTTTATTGGTTCACATATCACTAGCTACAACAGAATCTCTTGAAAAATATGGTCGTGCTTCCTTGATAAATAGTCCTTCATGTATGATTAAAGTGGTTATCCAAGTGTACTTTCAGGTTGTCCAACTCCCTTTCTTCTTTCCAGAAGCCCAAAACAAGACAGGATACGGGTCTATATCACTGCGTCGAAAAACCTAATTGTTCAATACCTTTTTGTCGAACCCTATCCATTGAAATTGTAATCCATCGAATATTCATTTAAGCAAAAATTTTCCCAGGGAAAGCAAGCACTGGGACATCATCAGGAATTTGCCCCTGTATTGCAATCTTGGTATATTTAGTTAGGGGGAAGGGGGGCACAAGCCCCACTCATGTGGGTTTTAAATTTTGTGATTTTTGTGACTGTCTCTTGGTTGGCCAAGCGTGGTCCCCCCCCCCCCCCCCACACACACACACACACACACACACATATATACACACACACACACACACACACACACCACCGGGAAAAGTTTCACTTAAATGAACATTTGATGAATAAAGGTTTCAACAAAAAAGTATTCGACAATTAGATTTTTCGACAAAGTTATATAGACCCAAAGGATACTCCATATCTTGGATATCCACAGACAACTCTGGTACTATCTTGACAGAAAATCATTTAGGAACTCTAATCGATTGTTAATTTTTTGCGAAGTTATGAAAAAAGGGCAGCCTGTGTCAAAACACGCCACTGCAATTCCTGACAGGGTCATTGCTTATTCTACCAGGGCCTTGGCTTCTTCTTTGGCTTTTTGGAAAGACTTGGATTCTAGAAGCAGTAACTTGGTCATTTATGAATACTTTTAGAAGCAATATAAACTGGATACACTTGCTAGTATAGGCTTTATTAGGCACGTTCTTTAGAGGCTTCTGGACCCTCATCCTTCCTCCTCCCAGTCAGTGTAAACTGTCTACCCGTATAGCTAAGTGTGTTGCAGCAGTGATCTTAATGAAGGCCATAGTGCATATATATGTGTAAGTAAACTTACCATAACAGCAGATGGTTAAATGATCATTGCTGATAACCATAGACACTCGTTCAAGGGATTTTAGTCTGTTTTTTCAAAATAAATAGAGCACATATTAAAGAAAGAATACTGCTTCCGTGGAACTACCTCCCACTCCATGTAAAGCAAAGTACTTCTGTTACTCTGTTCAGTTGTAGTTTGGATGAATGGGTGGGTAACTGCAAATTCACTCCCAATTTTTTCACCCCTGTCCTTCATGGATAGGGGAAACATGTAAATGCCCCAACCATACCTCTCAACTGTACCAATTTCCACAGAATGCCCAGATTTTTGTCTCATATTTTTCCCCCCATTTTTCATAAAATTGTGGTTTTCTGGTAAATTAGTGCCAAATCATTAAATACTGAAGTTTAAAAATAATGACAGACATTTTGAGTTTCAGACTTCATATCCTTTAGAAAAGTCATGCTAACACACAACTTTTTATTCTATCAACTTTCTTAGTCCATAAGTGCAATATTTAAAAATTGTCCCTATTTTTGGTCCTTTGTTCCACTTTTATTTATGGCTTTGTCCAGATTTCTTGCTCTAAGAGGTTGAAAGGTATGATCCCAATATATACTAGTTTTGCCCAACTCTGGGTTATTTGTAAGCAAAACATAAGACTAAAAACTACTGTGGGAATGTAAGGCTAGGTTTCTTAACTCATTCACTCCAGTGGAGCTCAAGAAGTCTTAATTCACTGCAATGGAGCTCAGGAAGTCTACACTGTTACTTCCACTGGGCGGAGCCTAAGCCTCCAACATTTGCTGTCTGTGTGAGGACAAATTCTCTGGAGTCTACTTGGGGTATAAAAATAAATGTCTGTGTAAACATTTCCAGGCAAAAATCCTAAATCTTCTAGATTTTGTTGCATATTTGGGAGACCTACATATATCCTCCCATTGTTTCTTTTTGAATTGCTTATCCAGTCTCTCTTCCCAATCCTTTCTAACCTCCTCTGATTGATTCTTATAGTTACCATGCACTATTTTATGTGCTCTACAAATTATTCCTTTTTAATGGCAGCTTCTGTTCTAAATTCTATTAAAAACTCTACCAGTGCTGGTCTTTGGTTTAGAACTCCCCTATTTCTTTCTCTTTGCCTATACTCTGATATCAATCCCTGATAGGGAAGGCAGTCTCTAACCTGCAGTCCAAATAAATTCTTGGCATCTTCCCATTCTGTCATCTTTCCCTCTCTCGTTATTTGCTCCCAATACCTTGGTTCCTTTGACAGTTTTTTCCAATAAATTCCAGCCCTCTCTTGCCTGTTGTAGGTCATTCCTATCTGCAACATCTCCTTTTTCCATTCCCGTGTTGATTTAGCTCTTAGCATACTTTCTGCTACTGTATGGATATAATATTCTGTAAGATTGTTGTTATTTTCCTTAAAGGCCTGCATCCAAAATCCCAGTCTCTCCTTGTTTCTTGAGCTTCCCCCATTTTATCATCATCCCTCTCCACTTTGAATTATAGATCTGAAGTTGTCGTCTTCATTTGATCTTCAACCTGTGGTTTCCTGGATCCGGGATGGATCCGATTTGTCTGCATATCCAGCATCTGATCCGAGCTCAAAGCTCCTCTGCTACCCATAATGCCCCTGTCTCCTTCCTCCCATCAGATCTCGTTTGTTGTGCTCAAGTCCACATCATGATTGGTGCTCTCTGCTAAAAACTCGGGGTAAGTGACTTTCTCTTTTGCCTTGTAGCGCTAGCTTTAACTATACATGTGAAGTTGTTCTATCTCACCGTTTATTCTTACAGATGGGGTTCGGAGCCGATCCTCGGCTCCGAGTAGGCCTACTACAAAGCTCGAGGTTTACAGACAGCTCGAGGCCAAGTCCCTATCCCATGATGCACCTAGAGTGTTACCCCAGATCTAGTTTGTCATTACAATAGATCGGAGGTTCCTTGCACAGCTCGGGCCAGTATAATTCTTTCTGATTTTTCTAATATTCTAAAAATATTTCTAAAATAATATTTAGTGTTAGTGTTAGCCTTATAGTTGTTAATAGAGATGTTCCTTCTCTTTTTGGCCTCGTTTTTTTATATAGGCCTTTAATATTACCCTTCCCTTTGGTATGCCTTTAAATCTGTATTTAAATCTTTATATAACTTTTAGTTAAACAGTTACTAAGTGTGCGCGTGTGAATTTTTTGACTAGTTAGTGCATTGCTATTCAGCCCAGTGTTATTTAGGGCTTATTTAGGTAATTTAGGTTACCATTTTAACTTTGCTAGTTTTTTTTTTTTTTTGGGTGTGGCTAGTCTCCTTAAAGTACAGTAGTTTATTGTTGTATACTGTATACCTGATAATGGCTGACCAGGATAAGGATAAGCATCCTAAGTCAGGATTTAAAGTGTCCAAAATGTGGGCAGAAGATGTCTGTGACAGATAGTCACATTAATTTTGTGTATTGCCTTGGAGCTGTGCACTTACAGGAAACCTTCTCCATTTGTCATTCTTTTTCTTCCAGAGTTCTCCAAGAACGAAAAAGAAAACTTATAGAGGACTTCTTAAACTGTCGTTTCAGGAAGCTTTGAGTGACCAGGGTACTTCCAGTAAGTCTTCAAAGTCTCCCAAGACTACTTATGCCTCTTCTTTGGAAGTTAAAAAATCTAAAAAGAGTGTACATCGGTTCCACAGCCATCGGAGCCGAGCGTCTTGTCTTTTCGGAGCCAGTCCCCAGTCCTGGAACTGGTGTCCGAAGTTCTAAAATCACCTATTTTACATCACTACCTCCATTCATCCATTCTTCTTGGTCCTCGATCAGCCTGTCTGATTTGGATGTGGATCGTGTGGTGCAGAAGTTGCTACAGGCACCAGCATTCGCTAAATTTTTGTCGGCTCTGACCCAGGTGGTTTTGGAGCCTAAAATTGTAATGCCATCGACTTCTTTTCCTCCTCCGAGCCATACCGGTCCTTTAGAGCTGGAGGAGTCAGACCTGATGATTGTTGTGCCTTCGGAGTCGATGCCTATTCCAGTGCCTTCGGTTCCATTTACTTGGACTTCCTTGGCGCCGATCGAGGAGTCTGGGAGCCGACACTCTCCTGTCGGGTCCGGAGAGGATAGTCGGACTGACATGTCAGTTCTGACTTTGCCTCTCGGGGCCTCAGCTCTGATGAGTTTGGCTCCTACTTCTAGTTCGGAGCCCACTGTGCTGGTGCCGAGGGGATCTATGTTTTCTTTGGAACCAGCGGTCCCTTCTCATCGGAGCAGGGGTGCCTTTGAAGTCATGAGGCGAGTTATGACTCCTAAGACATCTACGACTTCATGCCTAGCTACCTCCTCCCCAAAAGTGCCTGTGTCCACTTCTGCTTCACAGATTCTTTTTAAGCGTAGAGACCCAGAGCCTCAGGAAGCCCCATTGGGTGGCCCCTGCTCTTCCGAGACCTCACCAGAAGTTCCCACTGATGAGGTTCCCAGGAACAAAATCTGTAAGAGGACACACTTAGAGAGTCTCTCACATCTGATACTGACTTGGATGAATCAGAAGGGTCCCCACGGTCCCCCTCTGAGATTATCTCATTTGCTGAGATTTTAGAAATCCTTAGGCAGAGGGGTGACTGGCAGTCCACCAGCCCTACTGAAGATGAGTCGGTTCTCCTGAAGGCTTTCGGGTCTCAACCCTCCACCTCTTGGGTGTCTCCACCCTTCGATGAGCTGATGGAGCTGGTCTCACGAAGGGCGTGGGAGTCTCCGGACACCATGGAGCCTGTCACTAGGAGGCCTAATACATTTATTTCTGCTTCCCAGGAAAAGTCCTTTCTTACCAAGGGAGTGCCAGTTGATGCCATGGTGGTGGCGCGGCGGCAGCCACCAAAAAAGAAATGTCGGAAACTTCTTCCTCTATTCATCCTCCTATAGAGATTCCAGGATCATGGATAGATATGGGAAGCACACGTTTAATGACTTTTGCCTTGCGTTCACTGAACTCTCTCACTCATTTTATGAGACTGCAAAGAGATCTCCTAAAAGAACTTGGAGGTAGTCTTCAGGGTACAGTAGCTGCAGGAGCTTCAGACAAAGTCGCCTCCCAACTTGCTACCCTCACTTCCATAGTGAACTCGTCTATGCATCTCATTTTATATGCAGCTGATGGAATGAGTAGGGCAGCGGGTACAGGAATTTCTCTTAGGAGACATTCTTGGATGCGCTTGTGTTCGTTCGCGGAGCCCTTTAAATTATCTTTTCTCAGCACCTCTTTTGATGGCTCATACCTTTTTGGGCTCAAAGTTAAGGAAACTTTGACCAGGTGTGAGCAGGAAGGAAAGACTCTGTCTGTCGTTGGAGTCCGTTTTTCCACCCCTACCAGACCCTACCCCAAGGGTCAAAGGGGGAGGAAAGATGTGGTTCTGAAAAGCCCAAGGAGCCATTCAGGACACACGTGGTGAACCCCCCTCCAGGGGCAGAGGAGGGGACAATAATGGAAGACGCTGCCCTCGCAGCAGAGGGGGTCCGCAAAACCAGGGCAACAGAGAACAGTTCTTTGGGAAGCCCTACCAGTGCTCCTGAAAGGAGGCCCGACTGTCTTTGTATCCAGACGTCTGGCTCAAAATAAACGACAACTAGGTACAAAGTATAGTTTCCAGAGGATATTTCATTCCTTTCGCCACTCCCCCTCCATTGACAACAAAAGTCCCAGACATTCCACCCAGTTACAGGGAACAAGCAACAGTAGATGTCCAAACGTTGCTAAGAAAGAGAGTCATCCAGCCAGTTCCAGCAGACCAGATAGGATCCGGAACTTACTCAAGATTCTTTTTATTTCCAAATAAGGCAGGGGACTGGAGACCTATTTTGAACCTCAGCAGACTAAGCAGATCTGTCAAGAAAGAGAAGCTCCAGATGGTCACGCTTCAGTCAATAACTTCCCTTCTTATGGAAAGACAATTGAATTTGCTTGATAGATCTCCAGGATGTGTACTGCCATATAAAAATGACCAGACCATCCAGAGAACATCTGTGCTTCCGGCTGGGAGCCAGTCATTACCAGTTTCAAGCCCTGCCCTTTGGTCTCACTACAGCCCCCAGAGTGTTTACCAAATGTATGGCAATGGTCACAGCTCACCTGAGACGTTTAGGATTCCAGGTGTTTCCGTACTTAGACGATTGGCTCCTCACTGCCACTACCAGGCATCAGTTAAGGCAAGCCAGGGACACCACTCTTACTCTCTGCAGTCAGCTGGGCATTACAATAAATTCAGAAAAATCTGCCTTGTCGCCATCACAACATATTGTTTTATCGGAGCAGAATTGGACACCACCACCACTTTGAGACTTCCAGCAGAAAAAGTGTTACTACTTCGTCAGCAGGTCCACAATATCATATCCAAAGACAAGGCTCCAGCATCAGAAGTGCTAAAATTGTAAGGCATGATGGCAGCTGCAATACTAGCGATACTATTGAGTCGCATGCACATGCGGATTCTGCAATGGCTGTTATTCACTCAGTGGTCTTACCAAGAGCCCCCAATGTCTCATCTCTTAATGATCACAAACACACGGAAAAAGGATCTTCATTGGTGGTTGACCTCTCTTCATGTAATGATAGGTCATCCTTTTGTCCTACCCTCACCTGCGGCCACAATGACCACGGACACTTCCCTGATGGGGGGGGCATTTTCAGGGAAGAACAGCCCAAGGCACATGAACCGAACAGAGGAGACACATCTGCATATCAGTGTCCTGGAGATAAGAGCTGTACTTTTGGCATTGCAGTACTTCCAGGACTCTCTTCCTCTGGGAACAATTGCGATTCAGATGGACAACATGTCAGTGTTCTGGTACTTGAACAAGCAAGGAGGAATCAGGTCCTTTCCCATTTGTCACGAGGCCGTAAGAGTATGGCATTGGGCTACATCCACCCAGCGCTTTCTGTTAGCAATGCACATCCCGGGGAAATCCAACGTGATAGTAGACAAAATGAGCAGGGCAAATTTGTTGCCTCACGAGTGGTCCCTCAAGAAAAAGATAGGGGAGTAAATTTTCTGCAGGTGGAGCCAGCCTTGCTGCGACCTTTTTGCCAACTGCATGAACACAAAATGCAGAAGCTACTTTGCCCTGATTCCCCCTTCAGGAGAAGCCCCAAGCGACACACTCGTACACGATTGGCCTCCGGGTCTCCTCTGTGCATTCCCACCAATTCCCTTGATACCCAAAGTATTGCAGAACGCAAAAGCCCTGGGAAGGACCATCATTCTAAATAGCCCCTCGTTGACCTCATCAGATTTTGTTCCCCTTCCTACGACTTCATCAATTGGAAGACCCTTGGGTTCACGACCCAGTTCCAGATCTTCTGACACATTCGTCGGGGGCTCTTCATCCCTCTCTTCAGTCCCTGACATTGGCTGCTCCAATTCCCAACATAGCCAGCTTCCATAACCTCTCAAATGAAATGCAGCAGATACTGATATCTTCTCATAAGTCCTCTATTAGGAAGCTCTATCTTAGCAAATGGAAAAGATTTTCTATATGGGCTTCTCAAAATAACATTGATCCCTACCAAGCCCCTATTGCCTCCATATTAGAGTTCTTGATTATGCTTTTCAATAAATGAGCTGCAGCAGCAACAGTTTGGGTTCAACTTGCTGCTAGCTCTAATTTTCACCTTGGCTTTGAAGGATTAAACATAATGTCACACAAACTATCCAAAGCCTTTCTCAAAGGGACTTTTCATCTCAGACCACCTGTGAAATCCCCTTATACTCCATGAAATCTAAATTTTATGCTTTCACGCATTATTCTCCTACCTTTCGAACCAGCTTCCTCCTGCGATTTGAAATATTTGTCATGGAAGACTGTCTTTTTAGTAACCATCAGTTCTGCCCATGGAGTGTCAGAGCTTCAGGCTTTGTCCATAAAGCCTCCTTATTTGATTTTCCACGCTGACAGAGTGTCCCTGCAAACAAATCCTTAATTTTTACTCAAAGTTTGTACTGAGACCAATCTTAACCAGATTATAGATTTGCCAGTGTTCTTTCCCAAACACACCAACAACTTAGAGTATATGCTGCACAAGCTTGATGTTCATAGACAGCTCAGATTTTACTTGGATAGAACAAGAGTTCAGAAAATCAGAATAGCTGTCTGTTTCCTTTTCAGATTCCAGAAAAGGTATGCCAGTGGCAAAAACAACACTGTCTAAATTAGACGTGTCCAACCTGCGGCCCTCAGAGCTCTTCCATGCGGCCCTCAACCTCTAACTGCAACATCGATGTACGCATGCCCCAAAACACTTTTTTTTGTTTTGTGTTTTTCGCTCCCATGACCTGTAACGATAATGTCGGTGTGCGCATGTGCCAAAGCACCTTCTAGTTTTGTTTTTGAGCCAAAAAAGGGTCAGTGTGTTTACGCCATTATTTTGCACTGAACAATCAGTGTGTGTGTGTGTGTGTGTGTGTTCTCGCTGAAGAGGTACTCATGTATGGATTTGCCGCTGTTCCCTTTGAAAGGCACAGCAATTACCTGTGTTAATAGGTAAGTACGGAGTGAGTGAGAGCATGCATGAAAGCAGAATTGTGTGTGTGTGTGTGTGTGTGTGTGTGTGTGTGTGTGTGTGTGTGTGTATGTGTGCATGAGAGAGAGAGAGAGAGACGCATGCACAAAGAGGCTAACAATTATCATTCTACCTACTGAACACAAACAAGTTAGCTCCCAAATATATCATACATTAAGAGTACACTTTCATTAAATTGCGGCTTTCCTGACAGGGAGAGTGTTGTATTGAACATGAACTCATACCTCTTTAACTGTATGGATTTTCAAAGAATGTCTGGATTTTTGCCGTATCTTCCAATTTGTGTCTTTTGCTTAGGAAAATAAAGTAGTCATCCAAGGTAATGCAGTTCCAGGGATTAAGAATGAGACAGCAGCCTAGGGTTAATGGGTCAGTAGTGGACTGACTATGTGGGACTGTAGCATATAAAGTTTTATTGTATTTTCAGACAAACAAAAAAACACCTAGTACTGTTTTTTCATTGGTGGGTTCTAAGCAGTGGTAGATTGGACAACAGTAAGCTTAGCTTTGGCGGATCATCAATACTGGCAAATCAAGTGGGCACAATGTCATTTTTTTAAATGTTGGGGATTTTAGTGTGTATGTGTGTGCTTATGTGTTGGGAGTGCTGCAGCAGTAGATGATTATTAACGACAGAGACTTACGGACTGTGGAGAATATGTTTCTTTGTTTCAAAACCTAATACGTGGGTACGCATGCCAGAAGCAGATTTTTTAAGACATAGCTTCTTGCCATTTACAGTGGATGGATATTTACATTTAATGGACAATGTATTAGTGTGGGCCTGTGGGGTTCTGAAAGATGCCAAGTCTACCACTGCCAATGTCTTGTAAAGTGACCTGGAAATGGATATTGGAATGTTACTGAAAAAATATAGTAAGTGGGCTTAGAAATATAGTTTAATTAAACAAAGTGTACTTTCAATTTACAGGCCATAATTTAATTTATTTCAGGTAGTCCAGATACTGGTAGATTGTATACCATTACACTTAATTAGGGAGAGCTGTCATTCTGGGGAAACAAGCAGCCCTAGTTTCAGTGAAAGCTCTGTGGTTGCTTGCAGGTAGGAAGTTGCAGGATGTTGATGCAATGTGTTTTATGTATTATTTTTAATGCATTTGTCATTTCAAAGCATAGTTTTCTTTGATGCAACTGACACCCACTGACTGAATGAGCTTTGATGCAAGGCAGGACTGAATGAGCCATATAATATTTAACTGACAATAATGGGATAGAAAGATTATAAGTGATGTATAATGTTTGCAGCTACAGTTGTTTCAATGGTGTCTGTGATGCATAACTATTTTTGAGCCTGTGTCCCACTTTTATTTTTCGCTTTGTCCAGATTTCTTGCTCTAAGGTTGAGAGGTATGGTTCCATAATAAATCAGATGTTGTATTTACCTTGGAAGACTTTTCGGCATAATTATGAAAAACAGAGCCTTTTTAATATCTCTGCTTATTTCCAATATAAACTGCCATGCAACCTTGCAAATAACCTTCTTATTAAGCTGCTTTACTTCTTTTGGAATTGACAGGTATCATTCATCTGTTCGGACATAAGCATAGAGTGCTAATGTGACTTTGATTTCTTGCAGCAGTCTGTGGTTTACATAATCACAATAACTTTTCTGTGTTTCTGGGTGTGTAATCAATTTAACAGTTTTAAAGATGTTCTCCAAAAATAAATAAATAATCCTCTCTACACTTTGAGCTATTGACAAAGTCTGGGAATTTGTTTTTTTCTAAAGCAAAGGTTAGCATTACAGCTCAGTAAACTGTCAGTCTGTGAGTAACTTCTGCACAAATTAAAATGTCTGAATGTCAAATGGCTTTAGACTGGAGGGAAGTTTATTTTTATTTATTTTATTTTATTTTACATTTGTTTACCGGGAAAGTCCGACTGGGCACAGGTCCATTTTCAGCAGAGGCCCGGGAAGAAAAGCTCCATAAATAACACAAAACAATATAATACATGAGAGAGAGAGAGACAGCAAATTATGGATGTAGTACTCGTACAATATGGCAGAGATTACATCTCGTAATAGTGAGAATCATTGAGGTACAAAATAAACTTAAAAACATTTTTTTTACAGTTATAATTACAACAAGGCAAATATCAATGAGTTAAGTTTTTAGGAGAAAGCTGTTTGCACATAGCTGAAGCTCTGAAACAATCTTTTGGTATGGAGTAACCTGGGGATTGACACAAGTTATATGTTTACACCAGTATGTAGCATTATAGTTTATGGTTTTCTTATCGATTTACTTTTTGCCGAGCAGTTGTTTGTTGATTTATTGATGGTCCTTTTGGTGGTGGGAAATTACATGGATGACTCCATCTCTATTATGATTTTTTTTTCAGATATTTTGACTTCCAGACAATTTAATTCAGTCAGTGGGTGTCATGTGATTACTGAGGTTGCCTGTTTTACAAGTAGGGGCTTTGTTTTTTTTGTGTGTGTGTGTGTGTGTGTGTGTGTGTGTGTGTGTGTGTGTGTGTAAGAGAGAGAGATTTAATATGTATACTGAATATAATTTTGCAAATGGAATTCTTAGTTAAACATGCCCCTCTTATTGGGCAACTAGACTTGAGTAACCGATATTAGATTTTAGCCATCCAGCTGGGAAAGGTTAGTATGTGGATTTTCCATCTGGTATGATGAAGGCTATGCTACTTACCCAAGGACTACATTTATGGCTATCCATCCAGCCATCATGTTGCTGAACTACATTGTTTGATAATGACAGGAGCTTTTTACAGACGTTGAAGGTTTTTGTGTCAAGAACCTGTCCATACAAAGTGGCTTGTTTATGTTGCTGTGGTCTTTGTAGTGAGCATTTTAAGTATAACCAGTATTTCTGAGGTAGAGGAAGTCTCTTAAGGCAGGATCTTTCTTAGCCTGGAAAGCAAGCCAGTGGTGAAATTTATAGGGGCCAGTGAGAGACAGAGGAAAGCAAGAAGCTTTTTAGTCTGTTTAGATAACTAAGTGAACTTAGTCCTTTGACCTTTTTTGGCAGAAATGGTTGTAATCTTTCTTTTGGCAGGGTGTTTTGCTGAGGCACTTGTCAAAAGGGGCATTGCACTCAATAATGGCTCTTGTAAAGGAAGAATACAGGGATGTTATGACCTCTCTGTCCCTGGATGAGATACCCTTACTAATGAATTGGGCCATGTAAAAATCTTTCCTTACAACGGAGACAACGTGGTGGTCACAAGTCAGGTTTCTATCAACCTGGGAGCCCAAGTACCATACAACTTATTGCATGCTTACAACATTGTTATTAATGTGATAATTTGTGGGGACATTACTCTCTTCAAAGGGGATGATGATGCATTTTTTGGCATTTAACTTGAGGCCATGTTTCTGGCACCAATTATTTGTTTGGGTGAGACTCTCTTGTAGCTTATTCAGAATTGTTTTATTAAGTCAGTAATGTGAATTCTTTACTTTACTGCAAATTTGTTGGCTTATTTTTGTGGATTATAGTATTGTAGGACTGCTGATGTTGACATTTTACGTAGTTGGACTGCTGGAATGGTTTTCCCAGTGAGAAATGCTAGCGCTGTAGTGAATATCTGTTTATTTGTAAAAATATATATCTATATATATATATATAGATATGTATATATATATATATATATATATATATATATCTATATATATCTATATATATATATATATAGATATAGATATAGATATATTAACTAAGATGTTAGAGGTAACTGTTAGATTAGAGAATTAGAATGAGAATTAGAATTTTAAGGGAAATATTAGGCATTTATTCATTGTTCAAATGCACCTACAGTACAGCCAGGAGATCGACTGTGGTCTTCCGGAGCAACAAAAGAGTTAACTATATATTTTATATGCGGCCCCAGGACCATTTCTGTTCACTCAATGCGGCCCCAGCAAGCCAAAAGGTTGGACACCCCTGGTCTAAATGATTATCTGATTGTATCACATTTGCTTATTGAGCTGCTAATATGCCCTTACAACACAAAATTAAGGCTCATTCTACCAGACCAGTGTCCACATTATCTGCCTTTTCTGCTAGGCTTCCTATAGAAAACATTTGTGCCGCAGCCACTTGGTCAAGACCTCATACCTTTATCATTCATTACAAAGTTGACCAGGCCTCCAGAGACAGAGCCTCCTTTGGGTCTACTATCCTGAAAAACATACTCCCATAAGCGACCCGAAAAAGATAGTGCTTGGGACGCTACCCATCTGTAAGAATGAACGTCGAGATAGAACAACTTCACATAAAGAAGTTATGTACTCACCATAACGTTCCATGTGAGTTGTTCATCTCGCCTTCATTCTTACTTACCACCCTCCTACCCCCTACAGGTTTTTTCGAGGACCAAGGTACTAGTTTTATCGTGGTTGCTCAATCTTTCTATGGGTTTTCTTCTACAGAGTGATAAGAATGGCACATGGTATTATTATATGCAGCAAACAAGATCTGAGGTAACTCTAGGTGCATCATGGCATAGGGGCTTGGCCTCGAGCTGTCTATAAACCTTGAGCTCTGTAGTAGGCTGACTCGGAGCCAAGGATCGGCTTCGAACCCCATCTGTAAGAATGAAGGCAAGATGAATAACTCACATGGAACGTTATGGTGAGTACATAACTTCTTTATTTCCCTTTTTTTGTTTTTCTACCTCCCCTCCCTCTCTCTGCGTCAGTTAATTAAAAAAAAAAACCTCTCTTCTTTCCTGTCTCTCTCGCACGTGTGTGTTCTCTGTGTGAGTGAGTGTATGAGGCCGTGTGGTTGGGAGTATGTCTGAAACCCCCAAACCAGGCTTCCGAAAATGCACAGAGTGTGGCCACAAGCTCTCTCCAGCTGATGGCCACACTCTGTGTGTTGAATGTCTTGGGACAGCCCTTTTGGACACCACCTGTACCATCTGTGCCGGGTTTAATCCCTGGGCACTGATGGACAGGAGAAATAAGCTAATTTTGAGGGACCTACTTCCCTCTCCTACCACCAGGGCACAGGCCTCTTCTGCCCTGGCTTCTACTTTGTTCTCCGCCCCAGCATCTGGGACTCATACTCCTGCCAAGAGGCCCAGGGAAATGGAGACAAGTCAGACAAATCTGCCAAGTCTAAGGACAGTGGCATAGGTTCATAGGTAGGTACTAGGCTATCGGACCTTTGGCCTATACAAGCCCAGCCAAAAAGGTACCTTGGCTCTTGCTACCCAAGAAAATTATTTCCCTGTACCACTGTCGAGCAGAGCCACAAAGGTGATCCCCGGGGTGAATTTCCTATTTCCCATCCAATCATCAAGATTTTTCTTGAAGAGTGCTAATGAGGAGCTTTGTTTGATATAGATAGGTAGTTTATTCCAGAGTATGGGAAGTCTCTGGGACAGGAATCTATCCCTCTGACATCTTCTGTTTATTGTGGTGACAAAGTTTAGGTCCCTAGAGCGTGTAGCTCGGAGGGATTGGGATTTCTTTAAGTGGAGCATTAGCTTTGTGTGTTAGGCAGAGATCACCTCTGAGTAGGCGATATACGATGGAGTAAAGCTGGAGTTTTTGAGACGGTCTGCGTAGGGCATTTGTTTGAGGTCGGTAATCCTCTTTGTGAGGTATTTCTGTGGCCATTCCAGTTGTTGTAGATGTCTTTTGAGGTACATA
The DNA here is from genome assembly GCF_019279795.1 of Protopterus annectens. Classification (NCBI taxonomy): domain Eukaryota; kingdom Metazoa; phylum Chordata; order Ceratodontiformes; family Protopteridae; genus Protopterus; species Protopterus annectens. Next base: position 1,373,997,059 of record NC_056728.1, on the reverse strand, counting down.
CCAAAAGGGGCGTTGTACTCTATAATGGGTCTAATGAGTGATGAGTAGAGGGGAACAATGATCTCTTTTTTTCTGGTTGAGAAACCTTTTGTGATGAGGAAGCAATCCCCGGATTGCTCTGATTCGGCGGCCCTCCAACTAAAGTTAGGTCAGATCCAAGGACAGAGTCTCCCCGGCTCCTTTCCCCTTTGTTCTCTCGGGAGCCGGAGAAGCTTTGGACCCGGTCGCCGGCACAGGCTTCCCCTCACTGCCCCTCTAGGCCGGTGTCAGTGGCCTCCTCTTCTCGCTGCACCCGCAGCCTTTCCAAAGCGGAGATGTATAGGATGATGCGGAAGTTTATCTATGCCCAGATACAGTTGGGAGTCCTGCCTGCCCCCTCTTCCTCTATAGCCGGGGGCATGCAATCAGCGTTCATCCCTGTTGCTGCTCCTCTGATCCGACCGCCAGTTTAGGAGCCCTTGGCATCGAGGGGTCGGCTCCGATGGTACCTTGTACTTCGCCAGCTATGGCCTTGAGCAGGTCGGATCCGACTAGCTCGGATCTGTCTGGCTCTCGGAGCTGTAGCCTTGGCGCCAGATCAGGGGGGATGGTGTTGGCTCCGAGCCTTTCAGAGCAGAGCCTTCCTTTTGGGATCTTGGCACCTCGAGGTTCAGCTCCAGCTCCCCCATCGGGTCAGAGGGTTACGGCTCTGACCATTGTGCCTTCTCAGGAGATCTGTTCCCTTCGGCTTTCGATGTGGTGAAGAGGGTCCTATTGATCCCATCGAGACCTCAACAGTCTCTTCTTCAGAGTTTGTCCTGGCTCCCTCTCTTTCTGGCGTGGACCTAGCCATTCTGCCATTTCAGGGACAGCCTGCTGCCTCTTTGCCCCAGGGCATTCCCTCTTGGGAGCAGCGAGACATTGGCGAGTCCTCCCCAGAGACCCCCTGCAAATGTACATGCAAAGGAGGCATTTGGACTCCCCTTCAGAGTCCTTCACAGAAGACACTGATTTGGAGAAAGGGGAAGATTCCCCCAGGTCACCCCCTGAAGATGTCTCCTTTGGAGATATCATGGAAATCCTGTGCCAGTGTGGGGGGTGGTATGCCCAGAAATCTAACTCGGACTAATTTGCGTTCTTGGAGGCATTTGGCGCAGGGCCCTCTACTACCTGGGTGTCCCCTCCCGCTGATTCTTTGGTGGATCTTATCACATCTCAGGCATAGAAGGAACCGGACACGGTGGACTTCATTCCCAAATGCCCTGACAATGTTTTGAGTACCCCTTCAGACAGGACCCGTTGGACTAAAGGATCCCTGGTTGATGCCATGGTGGTGGCCACCACCACTAAAAAGGAGTTCCCTCAGGAGAGCTCCACGGTCCACCCTCCTGACTGAGAGTTCAGGACGATGGACCATTTTGGGAAGCAGGTGTATGCTTCAGCAACCTTTTCTGTGCAGGCGCTGAGTTATATAGCACATGTGATTAGGCTGCAGTGAGACCTGGTCAAAGAAGTCGCTGAGTCTACCCCTGGGTCCATGTCGGCGGAGGGCAAGGAAGTGTTCACTCGAATTGCCACCCTGACTTCAATCGCTAACACCTATGCATCTCCTTTTCCATGCTACCGAGGTTGCTGCTAGAGCTGCTGGTACAGGCACTGCCATCAGGTGCCACACCAGGCTCTAGCTCTGTGCCTTTTCGGTACCCTTAAAGGCATCTTTTACGAATGCCCCATATAACATCTTTAGTATTTTATGGTCTTTTTACATATATGTTAAAGTATTTTTATCCATTTACACATATAAAACATTTCTGGTATGTATCAGTGTTTATTTTCATTTTTGTTGACTTATTTTTGTATTAGTTTGATTTTTAACATGTGTCAAAAATAAAATAGATTCATTTAGTAATGGCACTTTAGGGTTTTTTTTAGGTTGAAAGATTTTGTTCGGTCAGAAGTAGTTCATCATTATTTGAACAAGTAGTGTGTTTCACCTAGTTGTCTGAGG